>NC_041215.1:5376845-5507610 GCF_002837175.3 Physeter macrocephalus
CACAACAGTGAGAGGCCTGCGTACCGAAAAAAAAAAAAAAAAAAAAAAAAAAAAAAATATATATATATATATATATATATATATATATAAAATCACATAAACAGCAAGGTCCTACTATATGGCACAGGGAACTATATTCAGTAGCCTGTGACAAACCATAATGGAAAAGAATATGAAAAAGAACACATACATGTATAACTGAGTCACTTTGCTGTAGAGCAGAAACTAACACAACACTGTAAGTCAATTATACCTTAATAAAATTTTTTTAAAAGAAATAACATTATAAATAAAAAGGCAGCAACTTAAAAAATATAAATATATAATCGCAATACCATCATCACAGCTCAAAACAATCACTAAAAATGTCTTCATATCATTAAACATGTTTTTATTTTTTAAGATTATTCGTTTGAATTGGGATCCAAATAAAAGCCACCCTGTGATCAGTGAATGTGTCTCCTAAGACTTTTTTGTTTTAATCTATAAATTCTTTCTCCATTGTCTTGCAATTGGTTGTTGTTATTGAAGAAAATGAGTCATTGGTCCTCTTAAGTTTTCCACAGTCTGGACTTTGCTAATTGCATTCCCTTAGTAGAATTTAATATGTTCCCTTGTCTTCTGTATTTCCTGTAAATTGGTGGTTGGATCTAGAAGCTCCCCTGTCTGGATTTGCTGCTTCGGCAGCCCCACTGTGTGTGTGGTGCTGTGGCCAGGAAGCAGCTCAGATATGACTGTCTCTTTTCTCCTGTCTCTTTCATCCTTTCATCATTAATGCCAAAATTCATTATTTCATTAGGGGTTGCAAAATGGCGAACATCTAATTATACCTTCCTTCTTCGACAAGATAGAAAGAGGAACATCCCCTCATCAGCTGAGGTGCAGTATGTGCAGAACTTAAGATTTTTATTCGTGTCTGTATCAAATGTAATCACTCTGGATGGTGAGGCCACTACACACATTATGAGCGGAGCAAAGTGAGGTCGGGGAGGGAAAGGTGATGAGACTGTAGCTACTTCCTCAGTCTCCGGTTGGTAGAAGTCAAGGAAGGGGTATTGCCTGGTCCAGAGCAGTGCCTTCTATTGACAAGGGGTGGGGTGGGTGGATGGATGGATATAACTGGGGATCGCTATCTTTCACAGGTGGTTATAAACTACAGATTGCCTAAGGGAGAGCGTGATTAGAAAAGGGGTTATCACCACAGTCAAACTCTAATGCTGTTTAAAACAGCTTAACAGAATCATAGCCATGACCTTTTGGTTTAGTATTTCTCCGCTCAGAAGCTCAATCATCTTTATTTTTTCACCTGGAGGAAAAGCTTCTCTAACATTTTCCTTTCAAGGGGCTATTTCAATCCCCCACGTCACGAATGCTGCCTTGACCTGCAAAATGGCACCCGACTCGGCTGCAGCCGTCTCCCTCTTCAGAGCTCTTGATCTTAGTAATGGAGAGTAGACATCAGCCACAGCCCTCCCCAGACTCCCCACTAAATAGTAACAGCTTGGTAGCATTGGGGAACACCTGGCAGATTTGCAGTCTACCCGATCTGTAGGGAGGCAGAGAGAGAGAAAGAGATTTAGGCTCAAATGATGAGCAAGAGACAAAATTATCCTACTCAACTCTCTGGCGACTGACAGCCTGGCCCACACTGGGTCAGGAAGGAATAGCTCTCCAGTATCTGTTCCTGGAGATGTGAGCTGACCGGCACATGCCAAGGGGTGGTAACTGAGATCTGCTCACAACTCCTGCTATGGCCAGGCAGTGGGCCAGGCACTCAGCATGCATCAGGAAGCCACGAAGCCTGCTGGATAAAAGTCTGACCTTCAGATATGCTGAAATGGATTCAAATTCTCCCTTGAACTGCCCCATGCTGTGTGAGCTCCGCCCAGGCTCTTCCTCTCCCTGAATCTTGGCATTCTCATCTGCAAAACTGGGGAAATAACTCCTACCTCATCGTGGTTTTGAGGTGATCAAATAAGAAAAGACAAGCTAAACATCTAACATATATTCAGTAAATAGAAGTTGTTTCTGTGCCTTAATTGTAAGACTCTTCAAACTGGGTTGCTCAGGCACCCGCAACGGGATTCTGATGATGTCTTAAAGGATTCGTACATCTGTAGGATAAACTCTTTCTGGAGCTTTGGTTTTTGCTTAAAATTATGTTGAGGGAAATTTTCAGTGATCAAAACAAACATGATGTGTTATAGACTAGACTGCACATTTTATGTTCATTTTTAATGATAGCTTGGGTTTCAAGGATATTTCATACAAGCAGTAGCTGCTTTAAACTCCACCCCCAACCTTTCAGAATTGCACATGCATCCTTCTCTGTCTACTACTCCCAGAAAAGCTTGAAAAATGGTCTTACCCCAGTCTGAATGCTGCAGATACCACCACTATCCCCATTCTGCAGGTGAAGGAAGAGTCTCAGATTTGATGGGGTAGGAGCCAGGATTCAAAACCAGATCTTTTTCATGACGAAGCCCATGCTCTTTCCCCCGTTTACTGTTACATCTGAGCTGAGAAAGAGAATAATTAAACATGAGGTGTGTTAGTCAGGGTTCTCCAGAGAAACACAACCAATGGGATATATAGAGATAGAAAGATTTATTATGTAATTACAGGGGATGAGAAAACCCACCACCTGCTGTCTGCAAACTGGAGGCCCAGGAAAGCCCATGGTGTAGGTGTAGTCCAAGTGCGAAGGCCCGAGAACCAGGACTGCTGATGGTGTAAGTCCTGGTCTGAGTTTGAAGGCCTGAGGACCAGGAGCACTGATGTCCAAGGGCAGGAGAAGATAGATGCCCCAGCTCAAGCAGGGAGCAAATTCACCCTTCCTCCACCCTTATATTCTATTCAGGTCCTCAGTGGGTTGAATGATGTCCACCCACACTGTTGAGGACATCTTTACTCAGGCTACCACTTCAAATGCTAGTCTCTTCTAGCATACACAGATGTATCTGTATACACAGATACATCTGTGTATCTCTCACAGATACACCCAGAAATAATGCATATCAGCTATCTGGGCATCTTTTAGCCCAGTCAAGTTAACACATAAATTAACCTTCACAGGGAGCATTCCTGATCGAGACCCCACCTATGTCTGGGCCTGGATCACTTGGCTTGTATCTCAGCTGGCGTGGACCCAGCAACTTCTCGTACTGTTTCTCTATTCATAAAGCCCCGGGCCACAATGACTGATGACTCAGCATCTAAGCTGGCTGTGGTCTTATTTGAATAAGACCACAAATAAGACCACAAATAAGTATTTGAATAAAGCTAGTGTTTTAAAAGACTCCCTCCATCACACCCTCCATGTTGCCATTATGGGGGGGAGCACCCAGGTGCAAGCGGTCCAGACTCACAGAGGGCGCCAAGACCAGGTGACGCCATCTAGAAGTGGAGAGTTAGAGCCCAGTGAAGGATAGAGATGGGCAGCTGAATTGGGTCACTCTCCTAACGCTGATGGAAGCTTCTGAGACACAGTGGTCACATACAGCCTTTCTGGATTGTTCCAGTGACCAAGCAATGGGCTTGCTCTCTCGTGAAGCTGTGGCTGTCTGGGTAGTAAAACAAGTCAACCAGTTAGCCTTGACTTTCCTTCCTTCCCCATCTCCCTTCCATTTACCCCTTGTTGTGCTGCTCTGATATTGCAGCCTCCCCACCACTCCACCCCCAAGTGTTAAGACATAGTTTTTCCTCAGGCTCAGTGTTCTAGGGGACCTAGTTCACTACTGAAAATTGAACTTTTTTTTTTTTCTAACTCATGTTCTCAAGCTGGTTCACGTCTCCTCTAGATGATTGATGCTTTACATACTTTTGTGATATTCAAATATAGTAAAACATGCATGATTATGAAAATAACAAAGTGGTATGAGAATTGGGGAATCTATCCTGTCCTTCTCTGTCATTTACTGGCTGCATGACCTTGGGCAAGAAACTTCTGTCCCTTTTGGTTTCCTCAACTATAGGGCGGTGGAGGAACTGTCAGTACGAAGTGTAGAAAGAGCTTGGCTTCGGGTGAGACAGACATGGGTTAGAATCCTGGCTTTGGGGACTTCCCTGGTGGCACAGTGGTTAAGAATCCACCTGCCAATGCAGGGGACACGGGTTTGATCCCTGGTCCGGGAAGATCCCACATGCCGCGGAGCAACTAAACCTGTGCGCCACAACTACTGAGCCCGCGTGCCACACTACTGAAGCCCGCGTGCCTAGAGCCCGTGCTCTGCAACAAGAGAAGCCACCGCAATGAGAAGCCTGTGCACCGCAATGAAGAGTAGCCCCCCGCTCGCCGCAACTAGAGAAAGCCCACATGCAGCAAGGGAGACACAACGTAGCCAATAAATAAATAAATAAATAAATAAATATTTTTTTAAGAAAGAAATGTGTTTAAAAAAAAAAAAGAATCCTGGCCTTGTCACCCTGTAGCAGTGGCTGTTAAGCAGGTTACTCAATTACTCTGATCCTCAGTTTCCCCTTCTATAAAAAAAAAAGATAGCAAACCAACCTCTGAGGTTGCTCAGAGGATTACTGTATATGAGACAGTGAATGTAAAAGCCTGAACGAACAATTTGGAGAAATAAAGGGATTCGGGGGCACAAGCATTTTTGAATTCTTCATCAAGGATCCCTTCTATTTCTTTTTTTTTCCAACTTATTTTGAAAGATTCTGCCTGCAAAAGAGAACTGCTTAACAGGAGTAATCATTTCTTCTTTTCTTCATTTTTAAACAAAGATGCTCTTTGGAGCTTCTCATTAGCAGAAGATAATCAACGTGACATCACAGAGAATGTAGGCTCTTTCTAGGCCACAGCAGAAATCTCTCCCTCCCCATATCTCACAGATATTATTGAGCACCTGCTGTGTGCTGGCCCTGTGCTGGACGCTCAGGATACAAGGATAATCCATAAACCGGATTGTCACAAATGCTATGGAGAAGGGGCATAGGAATCAAGAGGGACTTGAAGCCCTAGACCTGAGCAAGAATGCCAGAGGTAACAGAGCTTGAGCTGGGCCTGAAAGATGAGTGCGAGCTGACTAGACAAAAAGGGAAGGAAAAGCATTCCAGGCAGAGGGAACAGCATAGGCAAAGGTGGAAGGGACACTGATGCACATAGGGAATTGATAAAAAGCCAGAATGGCTGGAACACAGGGAGGAAGGGGCCAGGTGGTGAGTGATGAGGCTGGAGCCAGGTCTTGTAAGGCCTTGGGCCCTGTTGAGCATTGGGCTCTTCATCATAAGACCTGAAAACATTAATGTGATTTTAGGGGAAGAGTGACATGGTCAGAATTGTCTTGCCAAAAGTTTACTTCAGTTGCAGTGTGGGGAGGAGTTTGGAGCAGATAGAGGAGAACGAAAGCAGAGACCAAGTAGGAAAGTTTACAGTTGCCTCTTCAAGTGATTCTTGGGGTAGGGTGATTATCAGAGGAGATGGAAAGAGTCAATGGTTTAGGAAGATGTTAAGAAGGGAGAATTGACAGGACCTGGTGATGGTCTAGAAATACCAAGAAAGGGAGAGGGCATTGTCAAGGGTGACTTGTAGGGTTCTGTTGTAGGCAGCTCAGTAGAGGAAGCTGCCTTGTGTTGAGATGGGAATGCCAGAAAAGGAATTGGCTTGTGGGGGCACTGGAGGACAGGGAGATTATATCTTTGCATTTGGACATGCTGAGGTGGATATGCCTTGAGAATTGCAAGAGGGGATGCGGTTTGGACAAGTGTTGATTCAGGTCTGGATTCTGGGAAAGGGGTCTGTGCTGGATCCTGTGAGTCACCACTGTGAAGGTGGCTGATGAAGCTGGGGGATGGATGAGATCATTGCATGACATTTCAGGGAGCATTCAATAAATGGAGGAGCTCTGTTAAGCTTTGTGAAATATTTTAAAATAGCTTCTGTCCTACCACCCCTTTTACCTACATCACTTCAAGAACTTAAAAGATCTTGGCAGACCAAGTCCAAAACCAATAACCCGTTTGGTTTTCCATCTTACTTTGGCTGTGGGAACTTTTATTCATATTCATAAGCCAAATAAACAATAAAGCTCACAGAGTAAAAATGGAACAGGTCTGGTTAAAGCAGGCCGTGAAGGGCAGCATCCCTGACACTCAGACTTCTCCCACCTGTAGGTACCTCTGTGGACCCCCCAGGGTTCCAAGGAAGTCAGCTTAAAATCTGCTGGCCTACACTATTCCCTGTCTGCTTTCGTTTCTAAAGGTTTCCAAGTCTCTGATGATCTCATGGGAGTGCCAAACATTATCAGCTATGTCCATGATGGCACACAAGAGACCCAGGATCTCATCAGAACTCTGGGTCATCTTAGCAAACTTCAATTATCCCTGAGCTTCAGACACTTTGAAGACTTCCAGCTGTCAGAACTCCAAACAGACCAGCTTTTTACAGAGGATGCAATTTAGAAACCCAGTTTTTGTCCATTGAGAATCTTCTTGACAGTGAAGGCCCGTTGGGTTTCCCAAGTGGCACTCTCGTTAAGGAAATGCAATTTAACTCTCAGCGGAACTAAGGGCATGTGTTGCTCCGTAGCGTTTATTCTGCAATGACAAAGATGAGGAGGATGCCAGGAGAAGCTTGTGGGTCTGGGAGGAGGAGGGGAAGGGTGGCATTTGGGGAGTTTGCTAGTGCTAAATTGCTCCATCTGTTGCATTAATAACCAATCAGGCCGGGGGGCTGGGAAAATGGGTAATTGGAGCATATGGTACCTATTAGGACCTATCTACACATATGTAACTGCTCATTTCATCTGTACAAATGACTGCTTACTTATGCAAATGGCACGTCTGAATGCCCATGTTGGGAAATTCTGCTAGAAAGGCATTTCCTTAGGAAAGCCTATATTCAAACCCTCAAAATGCTGAACAGTCTAGGAGCAACCATGCCATGGATGCATAAGAGAAAGAACTGTAAGCAAGGTGGGAAGAGAGAAGTTCTATTGGAAGGTTGAGAATATTGGAGCTTATGCTTTTCCAAAAGGGGCTATGAACATGGGTTGCATTGGCCATAGAGTGAGGCTGACTAACAAAAAGTGACAGTGCTCAAAGCAAAGACCACTGATTGGGCTGGAGGTCCAAATTCTGGAAGAGTTTGGGTCAGATAGCCCAGTGTAATTTGTGGTTTAGAAACAGGTATTGGAAATATCAATAGTAACGTAACTAGACATGTAACCCAGATATAACCTGGGGCTCCCTAATATTCAGGCACCAATACTAAAGTCTAATGAGAACCAAATATCTCTTCTTGATCTGGGGGGAAAATTCATGGGGAATTACTTGTGCTTTTTTTTGTTTGTTTGTCTTCATACACTTGCTTTCTCACGGGCTATTATTTCACCCTCTAACCTCCTAGGTTAGAGGGTGAAATCAGCTCTGTCACTGGTTGCTACAAGTGGCCCACTTTTATTAGCATTTTGGGATTTTTGTACATTGCACTAGACTGGAGAGATGTGGAGAGTTGAGGGGGAGTGTCCAGCAGAAGGTGTGACACCATGTGATTCCTAGCTTTCTGTTATCTCCTGGCTCCCTTCCCTCTCTTTCCCCCTCTAATTCCACCATTTCATGTCATCCCAAGCAACAAATAATGTCCTCTCCTCTATTCTGCTCAAGTTCAAATGCCTCACATTCTCTCTGACCCTGAACACTTATCAAACTATTTTTCCTACTAAGACAACTGTCACTTTCTAAGAGGAATCGTAGTGAATTCAATTTTCTCCTACTTACTGCATAAAAATGGACCCTGATCCAAAATCTAATATAAGCTTCTACATATATGAGCGTTCATTTTTTACTGTTGCTGGAAGGAAAAGTGGACTTAGCTAAGTATTATCAGGTCTCAGACAGGAGGTGACTTAGGATATGTTTGGCTCCAATTTAAGCAATAAGGAAATTTACTATCTCACATCCTAAAAACTCTGGAAATGAAACGTCTCTCTCTGGGTTGGCTAATTCAGTAGCTCAGTTATCTAATTAAAGACCCATATTTTTCCACCCTCCACTTTCCCATCTTTAGTAAGTGAACTTTGTTCTTATGTTGGACCCCTCCTGAGAGAAGGTCTCTATCCTTTGGCTCACTCTCCTTTCTTGCACAGTGTTCACATCTGTTAACCAAATTCTCACAGCAATCTTCCTGAGTTGGGTATGCCCATTTTACAGATGAGGACACTGAGGCCCAGAAAACTAAGTAGCTTGCACAAGGCCATGCAGCAACCCAGCCAGTGTTCAGGTCAAGACTGGAACCTGGAACCCCATCTATCTTGTCTAGGACCTCTTCCGGCATCCTTGTTGCTTTTCTCCTAGGAAAAATCTGACTGGAAGAAAGGAGGCCACCTGAACAGCCATGTGGTGGCCCAGGGACAGGCATCAGAGCTGGGGAAGCTGAGACTCCATGTTTGCTCCTGGGTTTCCCAGCTGAGCTAACTCTCTCCCAGATCAAAACCAGTTCGAAATGAGGCAAGTTGCTGAGATACCATTAGTGGTTTGTCCTGCCTTGATATCATTTACTCCCACTGAGGAGCTAGAGGGTTTCTGATGATGTGATGTGTAAATTATTTGACTAATTAGTTTTCCCATCTCCTTTGGCCATCAGGAAACTCACAGCTAAATGAATAAGTGTGTGGAGGCTCATGAACTGTACGTCTACATGCCAACTTTCTCCCTATTCTTGACTTTTTCATGTGATGTATATTTTCTTTGGCCCTGATTTGCTATTTATAGTCTGTACTTTATTGAAAGCATTCTTGTAAACTTCCTCTATTCCACTGTGAGTTGAAACATGGTATAAAGATATCAAGTCTTATATTTTTCCAGAAAAAAGATGTTTTGGAAAATGAAAGTCCTTTTCTGTTTTGGATGATAGAAATAGAATATGAGAAAAAGATAATCTAATTTCACAGGCTTTGTGCTCTGGAGAATACAGGACTATGATGCTTGATATTAAATGCATGGGCTATGGTATAAATTTCTACAATTGGAACAATTGTGTCCGTGCCATTTTCATCTCCAGGACCACTTTTGTGTATTATTATTGGGAGAAAGAGTAGGATTTGAATTCTTTCACTCCTTTTGTTCAAAGTTATGCTTATTGAGATATCATTTACAAAGAGTAAAATTTATCCTTCTTAGGTATACAATTCAATGCACTTTGGCAAAGTTTAGAATTGTGTAATCATAGCCACAGTCCAGATTTAGAACATTCCATCACCCTAGAAAGTTTCCTCATGAAGTCAGTGCCCTCCCCTCCCCTGCCTCCAGCCCACTCAGCTGATTTCTGTCCCTATAGTTTTGCCTTCTTCTCCAGATTATCATATAAATAAAATCATACTGCATATAGCCTTTTGAGTCAGTTTTTTTCAATTAGCATAATGCTTTTTGAGAATCATCCGTGTTGTTGCATATATAAGCAGTACATCCCTTTTTATGCTTAGTAGCATTCCATTGTATAAATATATCATTTATGCATCAGTTGAAGAATATTTGGATTGTTTCTGGTTTTTGACAATTATAAATAAAGCTGCTGTGAACATTTGCATACTGGTCTTTAGTGGACATATATTTTTATTTCTTTTGGGTAAATATCTAGAATAAGACTGCTGGATCACATAGTGCATGTGTAACCATATAAAAAATCACCAAACTGTTCTTCCAAAGTGGCTAAATGTACCATTTTGCATTTCTGCCAATGCCATATGAGAGTTCCAGAAGCTCTGCATCCTTACAGCACTTGGTATATGTCTTAGTCCATTCAGGCTATTATAACAAAGTACAGCAAACTGGGTAGCTCATAGACAACAAAAATTTGTTGCTCACAATTCTGGAGGCTGGAAGTCTGTGATCAGGGTACCAGCATGGTCAGCGAGGGTCTTCTTCCAGTTTGCAGATTTCTCATTGTGTCTCACATAGCGAAAGGGATGAGGGAGCTCTCTGGGGTCTCTTTTCAAGGGCACTAATCTCATTCATGAGGGCTCCACCGTCATGACCTAATCAACTCCCAAAGACCCACCTCCTAATATCATCACTTTTAGAAGTTAATATTTCAACATATGAATTTGGAAGGGACACAAACATTCAGAGCATAGCAAGGTAGATGGGTTTTGTTTGTTTGCTTTTACCATTTTAATAAGTGTGAAGAAGTATCTCACTGTGGTTTAAATTTGCATTTACCTAATTGCTAATGATGGCAAGCATTTTTTCTTGTGCTTATTTGCCATCTGTATCTTTACTTTGAATAAATATCTGTTCCCATCTTATGCCCATTTCTGAATGGTGTTTCTCTTCTCATCATTGAGTTGTAACAGGTCTTTATAGATTCTGGATACAGGTCCTTTCTCAGATAAGTGTTTCACAGGTACTTTCTCCCAGTCTGTGACTTGTTTTTTCATTTTCTTAACTGTGTTTTCTGAGGAGCAGAAGTTTTTAATTTGAAAGAAATCCATTTTATCAATTTTTTTCTTTCTTGGCTTTGGTTTTTTTGTGTCTTATCTATAAAAATCTTTGCCTAAATCAAGGTCACTGACATTTTCTCCAGTTTTCTTCTAAATGTTTTATAGTTTCAGGCTTTAAATTGAAATCTATGACCAATTTTGAGTTGATTTTTGTATGTAGTGCAAGCTGAGAGTTGAAATTCATTTTTTGCATGTGGACATCCAATTGTTCCAGCACCACTTGTTGGAAAGTCTCCTCCTTCTCCTTTGACTTTCCCTGGTGCCTTTGTGAATTCTCTCATTCTTGACTTGGAATGAGATGCTGCCATTTCCATTCCCCTCACTTTCCAAGTCTCAGCCTGGCATTAAGCCTAGAGGGAGATTTTTGTTGCAATAAGTAACCATCTGTAAAGGGGAAAATGTTTGCTGTAAGTGACTAATAAAAAAAAAAAAGCCTCCTAAAGCCTGATGAAGTAGCCTCAACATCTAAGTGCTTCCCCCAGGTTTTAAAAGAGAAAGCTGAAAGACATTCATTCTCACTTGCTCAAATGAAATTCAGCTTCCTCTGATTGGATGGCCATAAAATCTCTTTTTATCGCCACCCCAGCCTTTTCTGAAAGCAATCCAATTTAGCAAGTAGAATATAAAGCCATTCCAGATGATAAATACATGCTGGTGACAAGGCATGGGGAGCCCCTCTGCTTTGGCGCCTGCAGACTGGCTGAGAGAAAGGGGAGCACCCGAGGTACATGAGCCCTTGGCGGCCATTTGTCCTGGGTCCTGGACCAGTGGGACCACCATTAGCTGTGGCCATGGGGCCCTCATTGTCCAAGGGAAAGGCAGGGAGCTTAAGAGTCATCCTTTTCTGTCACGTAGGCATTCTCTGACCTTGGTAAATCAGCTCCCCTTTGCAAACCTCATTTAGTTTCCTCACCTCTAAACTGGGAGAGAAGTACCCATGTGTCAGGGTGAAGATAGGAGGTGATACAAATGATACACAAGCACTAGTCTAGTGCTTGGCACTGGGGAAATTCTCCATGATGATAACCTGGTAAAAGAAAAAATTGGGTAGACTCGGGGGAGAGGGACCAAAGTTTGCGATGAGACTTACTAGGCGTGTGAAAATGGGTGACTCTCTAAGGTCTACTCTGTAGGGTTGCTGAGTGGATGAGAAAGAATCCCGGGCCAGTGTTTTCAGCAGTGGAAGGGCTTGATTAAGGGAAGTACTATTTTGTTATTATTATTTGTCTTAGGCTGAATGATGCCCCCTCAAATGTCCACATCTTAATCCTTGGAACCTATGACTATATTAGCTTACATAGCAAAAGGGACTTTGCAGATATGATTATGTTAAGAATCTTGATGAGGAGACTGTCCTGGATTATCTGGGTAGGGTCTATATGTAATCACAGGGGTCCCTATAAAAGCGAGGCGGGAGGGTCAGGACCAGAAAAGGTGATATGACGATGAAAGCAGAGAGAGCCTGGAAGGTGCAACACTACTAGTTTGAAGCTGGAGGATGGGACCACGAGCCAAGGAATACAGGCAGCTTCTAGAAGGTGGAAAAGTCAAGGAAACGGATCCTTCCTCAGAACCTTCGGAAAGAATGCAGCTCTACTGACAGCTTGATTTTTAGGACTTCTGACCTTCAGAACTTTAAGAAAATAACTTTGCCTTGTTTTAAGTCAGTAAATTTGTGGTAGTTTGTTACAACAGCAATAGAAAACTAATATTATTATCATTATTATTATTATTAATAGTTAGCCAAGAAGTTACAAACCCACTTCTGTAAGTAACAATTCTATAGTGTTCTCTCTGCCTTGGGATATCTCATGGCCATTTGTCTTCAAAGGCCAATTTTTTGTTTTAAATCCCTCATGCCCTGGGCTTTGTACTTTGAACTTGTGGATCATCATAAAAATCTATGGGTATCTAGGTATAGATGGGCTGTGAGTGGGGCTTGGAAATGGCCTGCAGTGGTATAAATGATTCAAGGGTGGACTGCATTGGTAGTAGATGTCTTAAGTAATCCTGGGGGCCACGTGACAGAATAAAAAGAGTATAGATGTGGGAGTCAGACCTGGGTCTGATTCCTCCTCCACCATCACAGCCTGGGTAAGTTACTTAATTCCTCCGAGCCTCAGCTTCCTCCTCTGTCCCTTGTGGGGAGTGATTCTCACCTCTCAGGGGAGTACGATGGTTTCCACAAGAGAGGATCTCTGGCTGTGGGCACAGAGGGGCTCAGCGTAGGTAGACATCAGGCCCTTCCTCCAGCATCCCCATGTGCTACAGTGTCTGCTGTGCATGGTCAGGTCTTACAGATCCTGCTCTGGAGGATCCTACACTTGATTGCTGTGACTATGCCTTCTTCTCTCATAGCTTGAAGTCAGCGGTCACAGATGGGACTATAGGTCTAGGCCAGTACTCTCCAGGAAAACTTCTCAATGAGGGAAATGCCCAAAACTCTAGCACAGATAGAGCCTCATGAAGGCAGTGGAGCATGGCAAGTGCAACTGAGAAACTGAATTCTTACTTTAATTTTAATCAACTTAAATTTAAATGGCTTTCTCTGGGTATATGCCCAGGAGTGGGATTGCTGGGTCATATGGTAGTTCTACTTTTAGTTTTTTAAGGAACCTTCATACTGTTCTCCATAGTGGCTGCACCAATTTACATTCCCACCAACAGTGCAAAAGGGTTCCCTTTTCTCCACACCCTCTCCAGCATTTATTGTTTGTAGATTTTTTGATGATGGCCATTCTGACCGGTGTGTGTGAGGTGATACCTTACTGTAGTTTTGATTTGCACTTCTCTAATAATTAGTGATGTTGAGCAGCTTTTCATGGGTCTCTTGGCCATCTGTATGTCTTCTTTGGAGAAATGTCTATTCAGGTCTCCTGCCCATTTTTGGATTGGGTTGTCTGTTTTTTTCATATTGAGCTGTGCTCAGGGAACTCTACTCAATGCTCTGTGGTGACCTAAATGGGAAGGAAATCCATAAAAGAGGGGATATATGTATATGTATAGCTGATTCACTTTGCTGTACAACAGAAACTAACACAACATTGTTAAGCAACTCTAGTCCAATAAAAATTAATTTAAAAAAATTTAAATGGCAATGTCTTAAGGCAGGTCAAGAATGAGAAAAATAACAAAGGTGTGCCTGGGTAAATCATGGTGAAAAGGAGAATTTTTTCCCCCAAACCAGCTAGACATCAATATGTCCAAAAAAATAAAAGTGGCTATTTAAATTTCATTTTAATCAATTAAAATGAAATAAAATTCTCCCCCAGTTATACTAGCTGCATTTCAAGGGCCCGGCAGCCACACGGCTACCATGTTGGACAGCACTCATCACAGAGCAGTTCCATCACCCCTGATGGTTCCATCAGACAGCTCTGTCCAATAGAAAACCCATCACAGGTATTATAGCTTTGTGGTTTTACAGAGCGGTGACTTGGATTTTTTGGCAGTTGCTGCTGGTGGGCTCTGCTGAGAAGGGTTTTGAGTTGGAGCCTGGGCTGGGCGAGAAGGAGAACCGGAATAGAGTAATAAAATCTACCCCGGGCGCAGATAGGAGAGGAATGGCCAGAGCATCTCGTGTTTGCCTAGCCTGCTGCAAGGTCCAGGGTGCTCTCCATGTTCAGCTCATTCCTTTCTGGCCAAGTCCCTGAGTGCTCCGAGCCCCAGCTCTCAGACTCAGCCAGAGCCACCAGGCTCCCCAGCACAGACTGGAGTCTTCGAGCACTGGTCTCTGCCTCTAGCGGTTGCCAGTGGTCCCACTCCTGAAACCCACCTTGCACCTGGGATTGCCAGCCCCCCTGGAAAGTGTTCACCAGGTAAATGTTTCTACTTAGGAAGCTCTGAGTGTCTTTCTTGGTTATTCATCAGAGTGGAAGACTCTCCCTGCAGTCTCTGACACTACAAGCTTAGAGTGCTTGAATGTTTCCGAATCACACAGCTGCTCTGGGCTCTGATTATAAAATTCCACTCGGGCTCTGCTTGGTACTAAATGCCCCCACAAAATGCTTCCTGTACACTGAGCTCTCAGCCCAGGATGCCAGAACTTTACCTGGTTTCCCTCCCTCCCTCCTTTCCTTCCTTTTTTCCTTCCTTTTGTTTTATTAACATTGATTGATCACATATTATGTGACAGGGATGTGATAGGAACTTTGTGCCTCTTCTTTTTTAAGCCTCACAAGAGCCCATTAAGATACATTTTCTTCTTAGATGAAGAAATCCTTTTCATGATAATAAGTGGGGAATACAAGTTTCCAGCCAGGACTCTTTCAAAACATGCTGCACTGTGTTGGCCTGTTCTCTCATTCAGTCACTGAAAGGGCACAGCTGTGCCTCAGGAACTCAGAGTCCTGTGCTAGAGGTGGAACGGGAAGATTGCTCATGACCACATGATGTGGTTGCTGTCTCTGTGTTGCAGTGGTTTTTCAAAGGACGACCCCAGACCAGCAGCGTCAGGTCGGCTTGGATCTTGTTAGAATGCATATACCTAGCCCCCCGTGCAGACCTACTGAAGCTGAAATTCTAGGGTGGGCCTGGCAGCTTGTGTTTTAACCAGCCCTCTAGATGACTGATGCTCACTAAAGTTTGAGAACCACTTTTATGTTATGTGGGATGATGTGGCAGGGAGAAACCGACCCTTCCAGAAGATGGGGAAGGCTTTTCAGTTGTCTGAGCAGAGTCTGAAAGACAGCACAGGGGCAAAAAGCATCTTCTGGGCAAGGGAGGCAGAGGATGGACTGCATCGCTGTGCCATAAAGGATAGGCAGGATTGGGGGAATCCGGGAGTAACCATGGCGACCCATTATCTGTCTAAGCTATCAAACGGGAGACAAATGAATTTGAAAGAGAAGACAGCACTTGACCTTGGAGGTCACTGAATGTCGAGCCAAGGAAGTGGGGGCTTGAGTGGGTAAACAACGAGTACCTGATGATTCTTAAGCAGGCATCGGGCATGCTTGTGTTTGAACTTAGGAAGCATCACTTACAATGGATGAATCGAAGGAAGAGACAAGAGGCAGGTCAGCCTATGAATCAAACCATGAATCAGTGCATAGAAAGCACAAGAGAGAAAGGGAAAATAAAAACGTAAGTCTGACTAGCTAATTGGGAGCGTCTTCCTCCTGAATTGGGGTTTTGTTCCCAAGACAAAGGCTGCGTATTTTTGAGGCCATGTAGAGAAGGATACACAAGTATCATGCCTAGACCTACAGGTTGTGTCTATACACAAGTAAAGAGCCCTTTGTAAGTGGAAAAAAAAAATAAATTTAAGGCATTTCTGGTGTCTTGTAAAGATCTTAAAATTTAGCGTACATACAAATCACCTGGGGCTCTTGTTAAACTACAGTAGGTGTGTGGTAGGGCCCAAGAGTTTGTGTTTCTAAGGACCTCTCAGGTAAAGTGAAGGCTACTGGTCTGGGGGCCAAATTAGCCAAATTCAGGACAAATCTTATCACAACTTTTGGAATGATTGTATAGCCTAATTTTTTTTCCATCTAGGAAAACCCATCAGTGTATGAACATACATCTATGAGGTACCATTATCTCCCCACTCTATTTCCTCCTACATCTGCAGAAACAAAAGTAGCATATGCTGTGTGAATAAGTGTCTTTGCTTTAAAAGAAGGCAGAGTCCAGCAGACCAAATCTCAGTTCTGCCAGCTAATGGCTGTGTGACCTTGGGTAACTCATGTATATTCCCTGCGTCTTCCATCTTTATTGGTAAAATGGTAATAAAAAACTCTTTTATAATAATTAAAGATGAAATGGGATAATAAGTGTAAATTCCGTATGTGCCCATCACGTAACTTGTGTCTGTGGGTCGTGTGAACTGTGGAGTAACATATGTATGTATATAGCCCTCGTTTTCTTACCCATAGCACAGACCAGACTTCTGGCTACTTCTCTGCCTTGAGCAGTATGAATTAGAGAGAAACAAGGTCAGGAAGACCTATTTACTCAGTGTCACATAGGCCCCCAGGTAAGGGCACTCAGCACAGCATAAACCATTTTTTTCAAAGCCCTAAAGCTGTAAGATAAGCATTCTGTTTGGTTGGCCAAAGCATCCTGGAGAGATAAGAAAAACAGACAACAGACACCTAAAGCAAGATTTTTTGAAACAACTAACCATTATATAATTTAGGGAAGCTTGAAGATTGGATGTACTTTCCGTAGCAGAGAAACGAATTGCCTGCATATCCATCAATTCTCATTCCACTCTTCAATTGCTGAGTATGTGGACAAAATGGGAGAGAAAAAAATAAATAAATAAAACCTTGTAATCTTTTGCAAGGAGGCAGCACGGTGCAGTGCCGACACATCGATATGACCATGGATTTCAGTTCAAATACTGGCTGGGCAACCTTGGGTGAGCGATTTCATTTCTCCAAGTCTTGTTTCATTATTTGTGAAGTGGAGATAACACCAGCTTGCTCCCAGAGGTTTTCGGAAGTGAGATGGCCCATGGGAAGCACTGCTAGGCTCAAGGAATGCCCCTCTCAAGGTTTTTTTTGAGTAAAAGCCTTCATATTATCAGGTCATTTGTAAACGGCTTGAGGGCAGCAATGGTCTTATTCAGTATTTACAGCCCACTCTCTTAAACATAGTAAGTGCTCAGTAAATGCCTTTTGAGTTAAACGGATACATCTGTATCCTTATTGATTGAAAATAAAATGTTCTAGGGCTGGGGAAAGCTGGTATTTTTTACTATCTCTAGATAGGAGTGATTTTCCTTAGTCACAAATGTGAGCCTGGCAGCTTCTGCACACAGGTGGGAATGTCTCCCCAGCCTACAGCAGGGATGTGCAATAGTTTCCATCTTAATGTTTCATCCCTGATTGATTGCCTGTGGCTGCCTGGAGTACCGTGTGGAGAAGGGTTCTGGGCTTCCTAGGGATGCTGCTGCGGTCAGTTCCTGATGTCAGGCATAGGCAGGGGAAAGCGACAGCACACGTACTAGAATTTGACATCCTTGGCCTACAGCCCATGACCATTTAGAATTGAGAAACAAACTTCTTAATAACTCAAGACTTAAAGACAAATTCGTGAAGAGAATTTTAAAAATACTTAGAACTGAGTGATAATAAAAATGCTATGTTTCAAAATGTGGGATGCAATTAAATTGCTTTTTTTAGAAGGAATTTTATAGCCTGAAATGATTGTATTAGAAAAGGAGAAAATGAGATGGGAAAAAAATGGACATTTTCATGGACATTAACAGGCTGATTCTAAAATGAAAATGCCAAGGGCTCGAATAGCTAAGTAACTTCCCAAGAAGAATAACAAGATGAAGGGATACGCCCAATCAGTTTGCAAAACAGTTTAACGTTACGAAAGGGTAGACAAATACAGAGGGTACCCAGAGGGGTTCTACACACATGACAACTTGCTATACGACAGAGACAGCGTTGCAGAATAATTCAATAATTAGTGGTGGGACAATTTGTTATCTGTATGGGAGAAATAAAGTCGGATACCTTCCTCATAGAAAAATCAGTTTTTGTTTTGTTTTGGTTTTGGCCATGCCATGCAGTTTGCGGATCTTAGTTCCCTGACCAGGGATCAAACACAGGCTTTTGGCAGTGAGTGCACCGCGTCTTAACCACTGGAGTGCCAGGGAATTCCCTAAAAATAAGTTTTGGATGAATTGAAGATTTAAATGTGAAAGAAAAAGTTTAAAACTTTTAAAATAAATTTAGGAACATAAGAGTAAGGAAATTGTTCTTAAATGTAAAACAAAAACACAAGCCATAAAGAATTTCTATAAATTTAACTTTATTAAATTAAAATGCCATAATGAGTGGAGACAAATCAAAACAGGGGAAAATGTACTTGAAACCTAAAAAGATTTAGTGTGCAGAATATATAAAGAACTTGGAGACACAAAGTAGAAAACAGCACCAGGACCACCACATGCAAGCAGCCTAGTAGAACAAGAAACAAACAGACAAAAAAATCTGAACATGCAATTCAGAGGTGAGGAAATACAAATGGTCAAAAAGCATATGAAAAGATGATTACTCTTTTAAGTAATCAGTGAAATGCAAAATAACATGACAATGAGATACCATTCAGTACCCAAATATTTGCAAAAAATTTTTTTAGGCTATTAAATATTGGAGAGCATGTAGACAACAGGAAAAATTATGTTCCTAGTAAGTGTATAAATTGGTATGAATTCTTTGAAGAATTTTTTTTTTTAACCAACCTCTCCCTATTTCTCCCACTGCACGACCCCCCACCCCCAGCCCTTGACAATCCCTTTTCTACTATATCTATGTTTGGTCATATATAAGTGATAACAATGCAGCATTTGTCTCTGTCTGGCTTATCTCACTTAGCCTAATGCCTTCCAGGTCCATCCATGTCGTCACAAATGGTAGGATTTCCTTCTTTCTCCTGCTTGAATAATATTCCACTGTGTACAGATACCACATATCTTATCGAGTTATCTGTTGATAGACGCTTAGGTTGTTTCCATATCTTGGCTATTGTGAATGATAGAAAAATCTTTTTCTCTGAAAAGTTGACATGATCTAGTAAGCCTTCCTATGGGCTTACTCCCCAAGCCAACAATTGCATTTGTGTATATACCCTGGAACACGTGTGCCTTGTCACATTGTTTACAATAAAAAATTAAAGCAAACCACCCAAATGTGCATTAGTAAGAGAATGGATAAACAATTTATGAAATACTATGTAACAGTGAAAATGAACCACAGCTACACTGATGAATCTAAAACCAAAATATCCATCAAATACTAAAAATGTCACAGTATGATTCCATCTATTCAGATAGTAGGAGTGTAAAGGTCAAAAACTGGCAAATACAAATCAATACACAGAATATTGACTTGGGATGCATACATAGATGCTGATTGATTATGTGCAAACAGAAATCTCGAATGTTCTGGTAATGTTCTCTTTGTTTAAACTGGGAGGTGTTAAACTATTAAGTATTCTATAAATAATATATATGTACATGATATAGCTCATAATTTCAGGATTAGTGTGAGTGTGTGTGGAGAGTACCATAGGTAGTAATTTTCCATTCTTTCCTCTCCACTGAACCACTTGACACACCAGCCACCAATTTCAATTATGGTTCAATATAAGTGGTTATTTTTTTAACTTTATGTCCCAAGAAAACTACTGGATTTTTCTGTCCTGTCCTTCATTTCCCTCTCTTTGATGCCCAGACCAGACCCAGAAATGTATTTTCTGTACAAACACCATTGTTATATATATAGAAGTAAAAGTGCATCTTCTTCCAGCAGGGTTATTTATAAAAGTTTCTTTCTTATTTGCTTAGTAATTTGATTAGAAACAAACTAAAAGAGTTAACTTTCAGAATGATTTGAAGTAGAGATATAAAATTTTGGAAAGTGAAAAAAAAAAAAAGCTCAAATAGGATTTATTTGTGGAGGGCAGTAGACTTGAGCCAGAGAGACGTGGGATCCAATCCCACCATGGCTCCTGATGTGTCTGACTTCCAAACCTAAGCTCGTAAGCACTGCTCCATACTTCCTTAAGTTGGCTACCTTTCTGAGTCTCAGTTTCTTCATCTGTAGAATGGTACTTCATCTCTCCAAGTCTATTTCCTCATCATTATCTCTATCTCACAGAGTCGTTGTGAGAATCAATGAGAAAATGTGCATATGTCAAACAATATGGCCGTTCCTCAAAAAATTAAAAATAGAATTACCATGTGATCCAGCATTTCCACTTCTGGCTATATACCCCAAAGAATTGAAAACGGAGTCTGGAAGAGATGCTGTCCACCCATGTTCATAGTAGCATCATTCAATAGTAATAGGTAGAAGCAACACAAATGTCCATTGATAGATGAATGTGTAAACAAAATGTGGTACTTACATCCAGTGGAGTATCATTCAGCCTTTAAGGGGAAGGAAATCCTGACACATACTACAACATGGAGGAATCTTGAGGATATTATGCTAAGTGAAATAAGCCAGGCTCAAAAACACAAATATTGTATGATTTCACTTACATAAGGTACCTAGAATAGTCAAACTCATAGAGACAGAAAGTTAGAATGGTGGTTATCAGGGTCTGGGGGAAGGAGAAAGGGGAATTTTTTTTTTTTTTCTTAACACAGTCACACTCATTCATTTGCATATTTTATTTTATTTTATTTCATTTAACTGCATAAGGTCTTAGTTGTGGCACGAGGGGATCTTCGTTGCAGCATGCAGGATTTTTTGTTGTGGTGTCCAGGCTTCTCTCTGGTTGTAGTGCAAGGGCTCCAGAGCGCGCAGGATCTATTGTTGTGGCATGCGGGCTCTCTAGTTGTGGCATGTGGGCTCTCTAGTTGTGGCGTGTGGGCTCCAGAGCACATAGGCTCAGTAGTTGCAGTGCTTGGGCTTAGTTGTCCCACGGCATGCGGGATCTTAGTTTCCCGACCAGGGATCGAGCCCGCGTCCCCTGCATTGGAAGGCAGATTCTTAACCACTGGACCACCAGGGAAATCCCGGGAATTGTTTTTTAATGGGTGAATTTCAGTTTTGCAAGATGATAAGTTTTCTGGAGATTGGTTGCACAACAATGTGAATGCAAATGTACTTAACACTACTCAACTACACATATTAAAGATGGTAAGATGGTAAATTTCATGTTATGTGAATTTTACCACAATTTTAAAAATACATACATATATATGCATATTGTCACAGTGTTTAGCACATAGTAAGAATTCATTACAATCTATAGTTCTATTTTTCTTGTTGTTGTCCTTAGCAGCTGACTTCCCTTTCATGTTATGAACTGGAATCCACTCTATCATGAAGAGCATATGGTCATTTTTACTTTAGAAGTGCCATTAGCAGATGACCTAACCCCTCCACTGGTGGTTACAATGTAAACAGTGACAATTATATAAAATGATGCTAAAACGTTTCTCCCAAAGGCCCATGGCTGCTGCTCCATCACAGGCTGAGCCTGGAACATCGTTCCTGCCTTTTCTGAAGTCCGTTTTAGGGCTTGCCATGCTCCAGCTGTTATGCTGGTGCTGGTGTCTCCTCATAATTGACAAGATGGAGAGTGAATTAAAAATTAATTGAAAATGCTTTGAAGGGAAATGGATCTGATGTTTTCATCTGTTACCATGGCTCAGTATGTTCAAAGCCCTGTTTATTTCTGGCTCCAAAACCTCTCAGAGGTCATGCCCGCTTGACCCCATTTGCTCTCATGCTTGGAGGAAGATGGGGAGAGAATTCCCACAAAACAGCCCATCTGATTACACTTAGGAATGACTTCTCTTCAGAATGGCTTAAAAAAAAATGGATTGAAAACCAAGTATGATTCCTTAATATGTGCTGAGCTGCCCAAACTGTTGTGTTTTTCCTGAATAGCTTAAGTTCTCAGTGTGATGCTGAATGCAAACATTCCAGGACAAGTAGGAGGCCCCTGATCCTTTTTCCCACCTCACTCCTTGCCCCCATGCAAGGAGGAGGGCTAATAGAATTGTCTAGAGCCAAGGTGCCCGAAATAGAGGGTAGGAGAGGTCATGCAAACTCTTTCACTCAAGCTGCCCTGCTCTGCTGGTTCAGCCTCTTGCTGTTTTCCCCTTCACGTGGTCAACTGACCAGCTTGCTCACTCTCTATAGGTTTGTATACACACCTGAGCATGATGGCCATCACCATGGTCTGGGACCAAGTGGTTCATGAGGTAACA
Organism: Physeter macrocephalus; assembly: GCF_002837175.3. Taxonomy (NCBI): domain Eukaryota; kingdom Metazoa; phylum Chordata; class Mammalia; order Artiodactyla; family Physeteridae; genus Physeter; species Physeter macrocephalus. The sequence continues at coordinate 5,398,986 of NC_041215.1, forward strand.
ACAATATTGTAAAATTTATTTAGGGCTTTGGGAGAAGTACAAGCCCCTTATTAAGCCTTGTGGCTAAGCCATGTACCCCAACTAGCTTTACCAGCAGTCCAAGCAATGATGTAGTAGAACTTTGGTTCTTCTTTGGTCCTCATGGGAATGACCACATATGCAATCTGTGGGAGGTGGAGAAATGGTCCAGATCCTATCCAGTCACCCCTGGATAATTGAGTGAATTACCATCAACCTCAATCTGAACCCCTCACAGTAAATACAGACTATTCCAAATTATATCCAGAGAGAAAGCTCCACATTCTGGTTGCCGTTTAGTACAAGGATCATGGAGGTGGTATGATAGAGTAGAAAGAGCAGTGTTAAACCCAGACAGCTCTGAGTTCAAACTTGGACTCTGCTTCTGCCTGAGAGACCATAGTTAATTCACTTCATCTTTCTGACCTCAGTTTTATTATGTGGTAAGTAGGAAAAATGATAGAACATACCTCTAAATGTTGTTGGGTATATTAAATGAAATAAGTCATAGAATGAGTTTATTTGGTACTCCTTTTTGGCTGCTATTAATGTCGCTGTTGTTATTGGAACCCAAAATGTAAAAACTGAATTCATGCTCTGGCCAATGGTACGCCATGGCTTGTCTGATGACTAAGGGTAAGTGTCCTTTCTTCCAAGATGAGTCCAGGTGGTGGGGTTCTTGCTGACCAACTTGCTGGTTTTATTCTTCCAAGAGGAACTGGTTTATAGACTCCATGTTCCCATTGATCAGAGAGTGCTCTGAGCCATTTCATCTTCATTTGTCTAAGACTAATGATTTGGAGGGAGGGGAGATGGCTGACCTGATTCTTCTCAAACCTTCACATTATTCCACCATCTGTCTTCTCCTAGCAAAATGCTACTTTGTGTTGTGTCTGTGCCTTTGAGGGGAGAGAGGAAATTTTGGTTGTATTTGCTTTGTTAAAATGAAACATCTGGTTAAAGAAAAAATAAATAATATCTGGAAGAAGATTTTTTTCTTTGGAAGTTTTTTATTTTAGTATTATTATTAAACAGGTAACAAATGTTCATTACAGAAAAATAAATTAAAAATTAAGGAGAAAGAGGAAAAAATTAAAACATACGTATTCCAATCACTCAGAAATAACAATCGTTACTATTTTGGTATAACCCTTCCAGATATTTTTGCTATCTGTCCTTCCATCCATCCATCCAACCATCCATCCACCCATCCTTTGAAAAAAAAACAAGGGATGCTTCCATGTAAGCCATTTCATATCTTTTTACTTTTTACTTAAAATGAACATTTTGCCACAGAAATAGTTCTATATAATAATTATTTTACAATGGCTGTAAGACATTCCATTTTTTGGATACACCATACTTTATTTAACTGATCTACTATTGTTGCATATTGTAATGGACACTTGGTGGTTGTTTACCCACGTAAGCAGTTTTCCAACAGTTGTCTAATTTTCATTCAGGAGACCATGTCTTTTCCATGTAGCTGAGGGGCTGTAGAGAAACTGACCACACCCCCAATTCCAGGGTTAGGCACCAACCAGCACACTCCATTCCCCGAATCAAAGTCCTTTGTCGTTGCCTTGTCACTTCAGTTGGTCCAATTAGACTTATTTCCCTGTTACTCTTGTTTGGAATGCTAAAACAGATGTTTCCTCTCTCTCATGGATGAAAACACAGGTAGCCCTAGGAGATGTTGGCAATCATCTTACAACAAAGGGAACCAAGCTTAAAAAGTCCTGCCTGATTCTAATGGCTGAAAATCATTGTTTCATATATTTTTTTCCAGGTTTTTAGTTCTTTCTGATAGGAGGCTAAATCTGCTTGAAGCATTTATGTATCAAAGGGAAGACAAAACTAATTGCTGCCACATGGGTCATATGTCCTCTCCTGTGACCTAGATCAGGGAGGGACAAGGCACTGTAACAGACCCATCAACACCACACAGAGTGGGCATAAGTTAGTCCATCAAATGAGGGGGGTGTTCATCAAGCAAACTATACCTATTTTACCACCTTGCTGGATTGTTGTGATGATTAGTTGAGAATCTCAATGAACAGCATCTAGTCTGTGTGACTAGGTGATAAACTAAAGCTTGTAATTATTATTACAGGAGAAAAGCAGATTATGGTTGAAGTGTGTGTAAATGGATTGGAAGTGGCTTTGAGTACATCCAAGAGACTGGGATGAAGGAATAAATCTTCTTGTACTAATTGTTTGGGAAGGGCTACTTATTGGCTTGGGGAAATCATATCTCTTGGAAACTGGAGGAATCTGCTTTTAAGGGGAACGTCTTCCATTGGTGTGTTTCTTTAGAGATCTGAAGGCACCTTTCTTAGTCACCTCAGGCTGCTATAACAAAATACCGTAGACTGAGTAGCTTAAACAACAGCCATTTATTTTTTACAGTTCTGGAGAATGGATGTCTAAGATCAAGGTGGTGACAGATTTGGTTCCTGGTGAGAACCTTCTTCCTGGATTGCAGACAACTACCTTCTAGAAGTGTCCTCACATGGCAGAGAGAAAGAGAGAGAGTAAGCTCCCTGGTGTCTCTTCTTATAAGGACACTAATCTCATCATAAGGGCCCCATCCTCATTATCTCATCTAAATCTAATTATCTCCCAAAGGCCACACCTCCAAATACATTTACATGGGGGTTAGGTCTTCTACATATGAATTTTGAAGGAACACAAATATTCAGTTTATAATGGGGTCGTATAAAAGGAACTTGAAAATGTGAATGGGGGAGATGAGTAAGCTATTTTGGCATGCCCATAGGGCCATAATGGTGAAAAGATTCTAGTTAATTGAGTTTTCTTGTCTCACGCAAGGTCATTATACTACTAAGTGGCAGAACTGGGACTAGAGCCATAGTTCATCTGATTTCTAGTCCTGTGCCTTTTCAGGGAGACTCTCTAGAAAATAAATTATTCAACAGTGGAGCCGGGTGCTTCAATAGGTTGTGAGTTCCCTGTCCTGGAAGTATTCAAGCAGAGGCTAAAAGGCCATTCACTAAGAATGTCACAGAAAGGCTTCTTACAGTGGACAGGAGGCTGGATGAACTGTCCTGAGCTCATTTCCAACTGCAAGAATCTAAAGTTTTCTCAAGGATGAATTCTCTACAGGATTCCTGGTCCTGAATGCAGCACAGTATGTGATGTGTTCTGAATTCTTCTGAAGCCTCTTGTAGAAATATACCCAGCAAGAGCATACCAGTTGTGCAATGAAATGGATTCATACATATTTTTTTAGCTTAGCTGTTCTGACTTCTAAAGTACATTGCCTCCAGATCTCAATAGGGAATTTACTAATTTCAGAGGGGTTCTAGACAGATGTTAATAGTGATTCCATCACATTTTAAATAAAGACCATGGAAAAAGAGTTACTCTGTTCTTCAGAGATGAGAAAAATTAATTTGTGCTTGTTTGTGTGTGCGGGGGGGACGTTTTTGTTGTTGTTGTCATCATCGTTTAGCCTTATCTGAGATTCATAAAGATATAATTTTGTCACTGAATTTGTATGTGAACTTTTTTTTTTTTTCTGGAGTCATTCCAGAATGGAAGGCAATACAGTTGTAAAGGTGTTGGCTTTGGTATCAGACAGACCTGGTCAAGTCTTGATTCTGCTACTGCCTGGCTAAGTGACCCTATTCAAGTCACTTATCCTCTCTGAGCTTGTTTTCTCATCTACTCATTGGAGAGACTCCCCCATTTTATAGGATATCATGAAATTAAATGAGTTGACATTTAAAAAATATGTACAACACAGTATGTTTCCTTTCTGAATGTTCCACTTTTTCCATTTCCACATTATTCGTAAACATTGAAAGCCTTTTAAGTGCAGGTATAATGACTAGTCCATCTTTGTAGTTGCAGTACGTGATACCATGCCTGACACAGAGTGGGAACAGAATGCCCTATGGAATGAGAATCCAGAAAGGAGACACTCAGCCCTGAAAAGCAGACTTAAGGTAAGGATAGGAAAAAACCTAATAGCCCTTTTATCCTTACATGAATAAAAATAAATACACAATAAAAAGCAAAAAATACTTACGTAATAAAAAATTATACAGGACATATAAAAGAGTATATTAAAAACATGACACACATCTAAATTTACTTATAATAAATACTCTCCAAGTCATTTCTAGTTTCCACTCTTTGTTCCCTAGGAATGATTTTAGTAACTCTAAACCCTGAAGTTTCCATGAATGACTTCTAATAAATTTTGACTTGTTAATAATAATTCCATCTTTCAACCACAATGGAATGAAAGTAGAAATCAATAGCAGAATGAAAACTGGAAAATTCAAAAATATGTAGAAATTAAACAAAACACTCTTGAACAACCAGTGGGTCAAAGGAGAAACCACAAGGAAAATTAGAAAATGTCTTGAGACAAATGAAAACAAAAAAGTAATATACCAAAACTTATGGGAGGGACTTCCCTGGTGGGCCAGTGGTTAAGACCCCAAGCTTCCACTGCAGGGGGCGTGGGTTCGATCCCTGGTCAGGTAACTAAAATCCTGCATGCTGGGTGGCATAGCCAAAAAAAACCAAAAACCAAAAAACAAAAAACTTATGGGATGCAACAAAGTCAGTACTAATAGGAAGTTTATAGCAATGTTTACATTAAAAAAAGACAGATCTCATATCAACAACCTAACTTTATACCTCAAGGAACTAAGAGAAGAAGAAAACTAAATCCAAAGTTAGCAGAAGAAAGAAAACAATGAAGATTAGAGCAAAAATAAATTAAATAGAGAATAGAAAGACAACAGAAAAAAAGTCAATTGAAAACAAACGTTGGTTTTCTGAAAATGTAAACAAAAATCAACAAATCTTTAGCAAAACTAAGAAAAAAATAGAAGATTCAAATAACTAAAATCAGAAATGAAAAAGGAGACATTACAACTGATGCCACAGAAATAAAAAGGTTAATAAGAGGCTATTATGAGCAATTATAACCAAGAAATTGGATAATCTATAAGAAATGACTAAATTCCTAGAAACATAAAAACTACCAAGACTGAATCATGATGAAATAGAACATTGGAACTGACCTATAACTAGTAAAGAGACTGAGTCAAAATCAAAAACATCCCAAGAAAGAAAAGTCCAGTACTTGATGGCTTCATTGGTGAATTCTACCAAGCATTTAAAGAAGAATTAATACCAATTCTTTTCAAAATCTTCCAAAAAATTGAAGGGGTGGGAACAATTCCAAACTCATTTTATGGGGCTAGCATTACCCTGATACCAAAGCCAGACAATGATAGTACAGACCAATACCCTTGATGGATATTAATGTAAAAATCCTCAACAAAATACAAGCAAACTGAATTCAACATCACATTAAAAAAATTATATACCATGACCACTAAGTGGGATTTATCCATGGGATGCAAGGATAGTTCAACATACAAAAATTAATGTAATACATCACACTAACAGAATAAAAGATAAAAATCACAGGATCATCTCAAATGAGGCAGAAAAAGCATTTGGCAAAATTTAACACTCTTTTATGATTAAAAAAAATGAAATAAACTAGGAATAGAAGGAAATTACTTCAACATAATAAAGGCCATACATGAAAAGCCCACAGTTAACATTATACTCAATGGTGGAAAACTGAAAGATTTTCCTCTAGGCTCAGAAACAAGGCAAGGATGCCAATGTCCAGTCTCACTATTCTGTTCAATATAGTACTGGAAGTTCTACCAGAGCAATTAGTCAAGAAAAATAAATAAAAGGTATCCCAATTAGAATGGAAGAAGTAAAATTATCTTTATATATCTTTATATCTTATATGTAGAAAACCCTAAAGATTACACACACACACACACACACACACACACACACACACACACAACTGTTAGAACTAATAAGTGAGTTCAACAAAGTTGCAGGATGCAACCACCACACAAAAACCAGTTGTGTTTCTATACACTAACAAATAACAGTCTGAAATGAAATTAGGAAAATAATTCCACTTACAATAGCTTCAAAAAGAGTAAAATACTTAGAAATCAACTTAATCAAGGAGGTAAAAGACTTGTACATTGAAAACTATAAAACATCACTGAAAGAAATTAAAGACAACACCAATAAATGGAAAGGTATCCTGTATTCATGCATTGGAAGACTTAATATTGTTAAAATGTTCATACTACCCAAGGTAATCTATGGATTCAATAGCATATCAAAACCTCAATGGCATTTTTTTCCCAGAAATATAAAAAAGATTCTAAAATTCATATGGAATCTCAAAAGATCTCAAATAGCCAAAACATAACTGAGAAAGAACTAAGCTGGAGGCCTCAGATTTTCTCATTTCAAAACATATTATAGAGCTACAGTGATCAAAACAGTATGATACTAGCATAAAGACAAACATATAGACCAACAAAACAGAATACAGAACCCAGAAATAAACTCTCACATGTATAGTCAAATGATCTTCCTTTGACAAGGGTGCCAAGACTATACAGTGGGAGAAGGATAATCTATTCAACAAATGGTGTTGGAAAAGCTGGATATCCACATGCAAAAGAAAGAAGTTGGACCCTTATCTTACACCACATACAAAAATCAACTCAAACTGAATTAAAGAACTAAATGTAAGACCTGAAACTGTAAAACCACTAGAAGAAAACATGGGGTAAAGCTTATGATACTCGACTTGGCAATGATTTCTTGGATATGACATGAAAAGCACCTGCAACAAAAGCAAAAATAGACAACTGGGACTACATCAAGCTTAAAATTTTCTGCACAGCAAAGGAAACAATCAACAGAGTGAAAAGACAACCTACAGAATGGAAGAAAATGTTTACAAACCATGAATCAGAGAAGGGGTTAATATCCAGAATACATAAAGAACTCCTACAATTCAATAGCAAAAAAAAAAAAAAAAAAAAAAAGAATGAAATGCAAACAAAAAACCCCCAGATAACTCTATTAAAAAATGGGTAGGGCTTCCCTGGTGGCACAGTGGTTGAGAGTCTGCCTGCCAATGCAGGGGACACAGGTTTGTGCCCCGGTCCGGGAAGATCCCACATGCCGCGGAGCGGCTAGGCCCATGAGCCATGGCCGCTGAGCCTGTGCATCCGGAGCCTGTGCTCAGCAATGGGAGAGGCCACAACAGTGAGAGGCCCGCTTACCACAAAAAAAAAAAAAAAAAAAAAAATGGGCAAAGGACTTGAATAGACATTTTCCAAAGAAAATACCAAGAAGCATTTATATGCCAATAAACATATAAAAAGATGCTCAATTTCAGCCGTTATCAGAGAAATGCAACTCAAAACCACAATGAGATATCACTTCACACTCATTAGGATGATCACTGTCAAGAATACAGAGAAAAATAAGTGTTGGAGAGAATGTGGAGAACTTGGAGACCCACATGCTGTTGGTGGGAATGTAAATGGTGCAGCTGCTATGAAAAACTGCATGTACGTTCCTCAAAAAATTAAAAATAGAACTCCCATATAATCTAGCAACCTTACTTCTAGATACTCCAGAGAATTTAAAACAGGGTCTCAAAGAAATATTTGCACACCCATGTTCATAGAAGTATTTTTCGCAATAGCCAAGAGGTGGAAAAAGCCTAAATGTCCATTGATGGATGAATGGATAAAGAAAATGTGGTATTTATATGTAATGGAACATTATTCAGCTGCAAGAAAGGAGGAAATTCTGCCGTATACTACAACATGGATGAACCTTGAGGTCATTATACTAAGACAAATAAGCTGGTCACAAAAAGGCAACTACTACATGATTCCACTTCTACGTGGAATCTAAGGTAGTCAAACTCATAGACACAAGAAGTAGAATGGAGGTTGCCAGGGACTTGGGGAAGGAGAGTTGGGGAGTTGTTTGGTGGATGTAGTGGCAGGCTGGTGGGTTCTGGGGTCTACTACACAGCAATGCGCATGTGGTTTGCAATCTTGTACTGTGCACTTGGAAACTGTCAGGAGGGTGAGTTATATATTAAGTGGGTTTTTTTTTTTTTTGGCCAAAATTTTAAAAAATTTCATCTTCCATTTATTGAGTGTCTGCTCTATTATCTATGCTACAGAAATCTCTGCAAAGCAGGCACTATTAGCCCCATTTTACAGATGAGAAATGTGAGGCACAGAGGTTAGGTATGTTGATCATAGAGCTGAGATTTGAATTCCACTTGGTTTCATCCCAATCTTGATCTGGTTCTGTGATCCCAGACTGTACACAATATACAAACTAAGAGCCTTTTAGTTCCAGGCCTGCTTCTCCATCCAGTCTCTCTATGCCTTCTTGATGTTCTGATTCAGGTCTAGGTCATGATGTCAATTGTCTCTAGAACAGGTTTTCTCAGCCTCAGCTTTTGACATTTTGACATTGTGGGCTAGAAGATCCTTTGTTGTGGGGGATATCTTGTGCATTGTAGGGTGTTTTGCAGTATTCTTGGCCCCTACCCACCAGATGTCAGTGGCACCCTTTTCCCCAGTTGTAATCACCAAAGGTGTCTCTAGACATTCCCAAATATCCATGGGGACCAAATTTGCCCAGCTGAGAACCACTGCCCTAGAATCATAAAATCTCCATTTCTGGAAAGATGGTACAAATGAAAATACCTATAAACAAGAATTTGGGGAAAGGCAAAATTGGGGCTGAGTAGGTAACATTGCATGAGGAAAGATGTCTTGGACTCCCAGGAGCTGGGAGACAAGTGCTTCATTCCCATAGCGCTAAAGCATTCTCTACACTGGTGAAGCCCCTGTATCCAGGGCTTGCTCCCTGATCCTGTTGGTCTGGGCTCTCACCATGCTGACGGCCTGCGCTGCTCGCTGGCTGCACCCCATGTGCAGCAGAAGGAGGCACCCAGAGGGCCTCTTGGAAGATGCCCCAAACTGAGCTTCATCTGGTTATAGGTCCAGAAATGGCGGCCCCATCACTCTCCTGCCTCTTAATCTTCTTCAGACTACTTTATCACCACTCAACATTTTATTATAAAGTCTATTGGTTCTCTGTTTATTGTCTGTGTTCCCCACAATAATGTAAATCATCCAAGGAAGGAAGTGTGCCTGTTTGGTTCTCTACTGAATCTGCAGATCAGTGCTGGCACAGAGAAAGTATTCAATAAAGTGTGTTGGATGGACCAATGAATGAATGGACCTTGGGAGTTACTTAGAGCTAATTGGCCTCAGGGACTAATTTAAAATACCCAAACCCCTAAGAGAATAAGATTTGAGTCAGAAACCAGTTCAGGATATCTATTTATAGGGTGGAATTCTAAATAGGCCAAGTTCCCTGGGGCTTCCCTGGTGGCGCAGTGGTTAAGAATCTGCCTGCCAATGCAGGGGACACGAGTTCCATCCCTGGTCCGGGAAGATCTCACATGCCGCTGAGCAACTAAGCCCATGCGCCTCAACTACGGAGCCTGAGCTCTAGAGACCGCAAGCCACAACTACTGAAACCCGTGCGCCTAGAGCTCCGCAACAAGAGAAGCCACCGCAATGAGAAGCCAGCGCACCGCAATGAAGAGTAGCCCCCGCTCACCGCAACTAGAGAAAGCCCGCGCGCAGCAACGAAGACCCAACGCAGCCAAAAATAAATAAATAAATAAATAAATAAATAAATAAACCAAGTTCCCTTGCCAATCACTCAACATCTTTTCTTGCGCTGAGAAAATCGGGAAACGCAAAGGTCATCAGAAGGTTGGTGAAGCCAGAGCTGGGCAGGATCATTTAAGGGGTCCGTGTTCTCACACTCAGATGCCTGATAGCACTTCCCTGTGCCTGTAAGGGGGCCAGATCTGGGAACACAAGGCTGTGTGATAAGTCCTGAGATCCCTCCCAACTGGGTTTGGGGCTGGGAGGGGAATATGATCCAGAGGCTTCCTGGAGGTGATATTGCCTGGGTTAAGTCTTTTAAAAACATCAGGAGTTACTACACAATTAGCAATTGTCAAATAAATAGAGAATGAAAAATTGAGAAATGTATCACCATCTTTTTTTCTTTTTACTAACAGAAACAAAACCAAACCAAATGCCACCGGCTAAGATGATGACAATCGTAATTATCATAATCATTATTTTGCTCAGCCACCATTGCATAGTTCACCCACTAGAGTAAATGGGTGAAAGAGACAAAGGGGGAATTTTTCATTTTCTCATTATTAAGTTTTTTTTTTCTTTCCCTCAAATGGAGATGCCATTGGAAGGTGACAGCAGAACCCACAGCCATGAATAATTCACTCTGTCTAATTTCACACTATTTCATTTTCTTTATGAGTGACTAATTAGCACACGCAGGCTATTTAAGGAACAGAAAAGAGCTCTTTAAAGTGAGGTAAAAGGAAGTTGTATACTCATTTGTTACAAATGAATAAGTAATAAAACGGTAAACAAAACCCCCAAAGCCTAAAGGGGGCATCTTCCCGGGCCTGGCTACCTCTGGGAGCTTCTCAGGGCTGCAGCCACTCATGGAGAAGAAACCTTTCAGGGTCAGACACAGCGGATGCCATTCAGCAATCATTCACGTGGCCAAAATGTCGACGTTTTTGTGAAATGCAGGCACTTGGCAAGACTTTAAATCAATAGTGGCTTGAAATCCCAAGATATTTTGCTAGCCTAAGGGGTTTGGGCCACTCTGATTGGGTACATCTGCATGAAGGCTTACAAAGCCTTGGATCATCTGTAGGCAAGTGTGTCAGGGAACAGTCCCCCCTCATGCATTCTTTTTGGGGTGAGGACCAGAGATGGGAACCATGAGACCCGATGGTCAGTACATGTTTCTTATCTATAAAATAGGGACACTAATAACACCTACCTCGTAGGGTTGTGGTAAGGACCCTGTGCGATAGGAAATGTCATGTACTTGGTTTTCAGCCTGGCACACAGGAAGTCCCCATTATTATATTTGTATTGTGAGGTGTTTTACTGTTGCACCGCTAGGAGGCTCTGTAAGATGAAACCATCGAACGCCATAGCGCTAGTCATCCTTTGCTTGTCTCCACCCTTGGAAGTTCTCCCCTCCCTGCTCTGAGCCCACATCACATCTGGTTCTCTGGTCTTTGGATTTCCTGGGGCATCAGCCGATGGGAGGCTCTAGCCAGAGGAAAGACAGGTCAGGCATTCACTGCCCTCCTCACTTGCTTCCCGCCTCACTGCTGTTGGGCTGTTTCCCCAGCTACGTCCTGACCGATGTCCTGCTTTGTGTCCACAGCTGTCTCCAGGCCCTGCGAACACCGTTCCCTTCCCTTGCCCTTGAGCCTAGGAGGGTGCAGGTCAGAGAAGTGAGACCAGCCCCTATAGGTTTTCATTAAGCCTGCCCACACCTCTGTAAATAGTTTCTCCATTAGACCCCCCAACCCTCGACCCCAGATAAACTCTTGAGTTGGTCATCGTAGCCTGCCGGGACCCTTACTAATTGGTGATCCAATGAAGGGCCCCAGTAGTCTTAAATATTAAGCAAAGAAGGAGGCAAATGTGGGAATTGGATGCACATTCATCAGGAGACAGAAATGAGAGAGCAAGCCCAGAACCACTTGATCAGTTCTGCCCATGTGTTTCTTCTGTCTTGGCTGGGGCTGCTTTTATTGGCCCAGTCTCAGCTGGTATTGTCCCCCTGTGTCTTAAAAGAATCACTTAGTATTGACATTAGTGGATTATGAGTTAAGAAAGCTGTGAGATGCGAGTAACAGAGGACCTGGCTAGCAGGCGCTTAAGCATATTTGGGGCTGATCTTCTCAAACAAGAGCCTGAAGGTGGGCGGCACAGGCTGGGCGCAGTGGCTTGACAGTGCCAGGAAAGTCCAAACATCTCTGTCTTTCCATTTTCTGTCATAGCTTGTTGGCTCATCACATCATAGTAGCGTAGTAGCCACTTGTCCAAGTGTCATGTCCAGGTTCAAAGAAGGGAGAGGACGGGAAAGGGGCAGCACCATTGATGTGTGTCCCTTTGATGTGGAAAGCACCGACTTTCCCTGACACTACCAGCAGATTAATGCTCATGTCTCATTGACCAGAGATCTGTCACATGCAGCCCTTAACAGCAAGAGAAGTGGGAACATTTAGCTTATTTAGCTTTTGTATTGTACTTGACAGGAACAAGGGAGAATGAGGCAGGCAATGACTGTCGAGTCATAGGGAGATGGATTTACATCACACTATCCACACTTCTCACTCCCCTGACCCATTGCTCTGCATAAGAATAAGCAGTATATGTGTGATTCCATGTATATAAGATTTTTGAAATAATGTTATAGAAATGGAGAATAGATTCATGGCTGACCAGGGTGAAGGAGGGGATGGAGGAGGGAAGGAAGCAGGTGTAGCTATAAAAGCACAACGGGAGGGATGCTTGCGATGATGGGTATGTTCTGCATCTCAACTGCATCAATGCCAGTATCCTGGCTGCGATGTTGTACTAGCGTTTTGCAAGATGTTCCCAATGGGGGAACATGGGTAAAGCATACATGAGCTCTCTCTGTATTATGTCTTATAACTGTACGTGAATCTACAATTATCTCAAAATAAAAACTTTAATTAAAAAAAAAAAAGAATCAGCAGTATAATAACAGCAGTAATCTCTGTGGTGTTAGCAGCAGCCAGTATTGCCATAACAACAATCAGTAACCCCCAAGACTGTTTTGCCCACCACTTGCCTCTCCTGTGCCTGGCACAGTTCTTTATGTGTGGGTGGTGTTTAAAAAAAAAAAATTGAATGAATGGCAACATGCAGTTAAGCGTTTCTGTTAAGTCTTTGATATGAGCAAAGAGGCATAAAGGGTACATAATTTCATTTTATTCTTAAAACAAGCTTATGAGAAAGGGTTTATTAGACCCACTTTAGAGACAAGGCAGAGACTCAGAGGGATTCAGGAATCAGCCCAAGGCCCCAAGAACTGGAAGCCTGGTCAGCCTTCCTCCATGCCCAGTCCCTGGGTGGAGTGTGCTGTAACCTCTGATGTAGAGGGGGAAATGGAGAGGATTTGCTGTCAAACCCAAGTTCCTGTGCCCGACACATAGTGAGGCCAAATGAACCTAAACGTTGGAGTTTGGAGCAGAGAAAGGTTTATTGCAGGGCCAAGCAAGGAATATGAGCAGCTCATGCCCAAAAAGCCTGAACCCCTTGATGCGTTTCAGGGAAGAGTTTTTAAAGGCAAATTTGGGGTGGAGAGGCTGCAGGGTGTGTGACTTTCTTCTGATGGGTTGGTGGTGAGGTCATAGGGTGGTGTTCCAGGAACCTCAGTCATCAGCCTTGTGGTTCCAACCAGTCTGGGCTCAGCCTGAAGTTACCATCCTAAGGGTGGGGGCCCTAATTCCTATGGAATCACTCAGATTGCTATGTACATTCCCTGAGGAGGAACCAGGAACCTGCCCCGTCACTGCACTATTGTTTCTTGACTGCTTTTCTTTCGTTTCTGCATTCCCTCACTCCCCTAATTAGTAACTGTTTGAATCTGCCCTTTGGAACTCAGGGAAGGTCTGGGTGGCTGAAGCCTTTTTCCTACAAACAAGAAATGGGGGACACAGAGAGGCTTTTGTACCTAGGAAGGCCCCGCGGGGTCTTGCTCAGTTTCAGATTGAGAAATGGGAGTCCCCAAAGAAAGATCCAAAGCTTTGGCTGTGTGGGTGTGGGTAGAAGCTGTATTCTGCAGAATAGTAATGCTTCCATGGAATTCTTGAGTTGTGGCTATAAATAATTACTGAAATGGGAGTGGTGAAATAAAAATTTGTATTCTAAAGCAAGTCAAGGGAAATTTAAACACCAAAATTTTTCTCTGCCTTTTGGCCTCCTTGCTCCTCTTTGTGTATCTGCATTATGCACTGACCAAATCTCCCCATCAGCAGAAATACCTGCTCAACTATCAAGAGCAACATTCTCCTAGCATCAACAAGACAACTCCTTGGGAGCTAATCTTCCTTCTTAATCTTGGGAGGGGCCAAGATGACCCATTACCCACTACTCACCTCGTATGTGTAGATCTGGTTTGTGTAAACCGTCAATAATGCAATATTTAAGGTATGACCCTTTGTCTCAAAAACTTATATAACTGTGCTTTGACCTCTAACAGGTGGAACAGTTCTCAGAGCTCTCCGAGGAGGCTGTTCCTAGGTTATAATCCTCAATTTGGCTCAAATAGAATTTTTAATTTCTTTCTTAGATCAACTGATTAATTTTTTCATCAACAGGGGCAGGAAAAAAAAAGAAAAAAAGGAGGAAGAGGACAGAGAGAACAGCTGTGTTTAATGGACCACATTTTTTTCTTACTCTATGGGCCCATGAGAGCTGACATGCAGCCCTGTCCCCACTGGACGCCCTGACACTCCAGTGAGGCTATTTGGATGAAGCCACAAACATCTGGCTGCCAGAGAACCTGGCCCTTCTGGAGTCGCTGAGACAATCGCTGGATTATTTGAAAGAAACTAGAGCCTCTGATGAAATTCCTGTGGCAAATGCCCTCTTGGCAGTTTGCCAGTCTGACTTGAAACCTGCCCAGACTCCACAGAAAGTCTCATTATCTCCAGGGTAGCGGGAAATTAAAAAGGTATGATAGATTACCCAGGCCTGTCTACAAATAACGCTGCACCTGGGGGGCCAGGTCTGATTGCTGTTCAAGGAGCTTTTGCTTATCAGATTAGAAGCAAATGGGCTTCTGAGAGGGGGAAGTGAAATGGCCAGGGACACTGAGACTGTCAAAGCTCCCAACACAAAATGACCCTCTCATCCCTGTATCTTTAAGAGGGGGGCTGTCAATGAACCCATATTCAGGCTTTCTCCTGAAAAAGGAGAACTGTCTCAAACTGCCACTTCAGAGTTACCTAAAACTCTTATTCTCAAGGCCACTTTGACTGTCTACCCTTAATGTTCCGGCAATTACCCTCCAAAGGTTGGAGCCCTCAGCTATGCAAAGAAGCAAATGATGCTTCAAATGGATCAGCCACAGTCCATCAATTTATCCATCCACCCACCACCCCCCTTGCTACGTAACCACTCCGCATTCAGAAAGTTTATCCATCCATCTGTCATCCATCCACCTACTCATCGATCAATCATTTTATTCACCTATAAATATATAATACACTCGCTGATTGAAAGATTCATCCATCCATCCATCCATCCAACCATCTATCCACCCTCCACCCACCCACTTACTCATTCACCAGCTACTCATCTATTCATTTGACTAAACATTCATTCACTCTTTTATTCAACTAGCATTTACTCAGGACTAATAATAATGACAAACCTTTGTTTAGCTCTTAGCATGTGCTAAGTACTTTACAGAGACTGTTTCATTTAATTCTCAAAACAAGACCCTAATGTAGATGTTACTATCATCTCCATTCTATTTTATCTTTTTAAATATTTATTTATTTGGTTGCACTGGGTCTTAGTTGGGGCATGCATGTGGGATCTAGTTACCCGACCAGGGAACAAACCCGGGTCCCCGGCATTGGGAGTGCAGAGTCTTAACCACTGCACCACCAGGGAAGTCTCTATCATCTCCATTTTAGAGATGAGGAATCCAAATTTCAGAGAGATTGAGTAATTTTCTCAAGGGCACACAGCTGGGAAGTGGCAGGGCTCATGTCCTTCCTCCCCATTTGCTATCCTGCTGGTGTCAGGTCCTGGGCTGGGTCCTGGGAACATGAGTTTGGCACAAACCAGAATACAGTCCTTGAGGTGCTCACAGCCCATGGAGCTGGCAGACACATTAAGAGAAAATTAAAACACAAAGTTCTACTGCCTGTTTCTTTTGTTTTGTTTTGTTTTGTTTTTGCAGTACCCGGGCCTCCCACTGTTGTGGCCCCTCCCTTTGCGGAGCACAGGCTCTGGACGCGCAGGCCCAGCAGCCAGGGCCCACGGGCCCAGCCGCTCCGCGGCATGTGGGATCCTCCCGGACCGGGGCACGAACCCGTGTCCCCTGCATCGGTAGGCGGACTCTCAACCACTGCGCCACCAGGGAAGCCCATACTACTTCCTGTTTTTGACCAACGGGGACCTGACTTCAGAGAGGTTGACTTTCCCCAACTCACAAAGATAAGAAGGGGCAAAGCTGAAATTCAAACTCAGGGCTGCCTTATCCCAAAGTTACCATTCCACTCAGCCAGTGTTTCCTAATCTTCAATTGGTTGGAACTTTACAACATTTTCCCATTTCTTATACCTTCAAGTTCTATTATTTATTTAACATTTTTCTTCAACTCAAAAGCTTAAGCCTCACCCTGAGCAATATCATCTGTGAGCTTGCATTTTGATGTGCCAATTATCTATTCTTTCCTGGTACACATTGCAGTCGACTAGGGCTGCCATGACAAAAGTTCCTCAGGCTAGGTTGCTTAAATAACAGAAATGGATATTCTCACAAGTCTGGAGGCTGAAAGTCCAAGATCAAGGTGCCACCAGGATTGGTTTCTGGTGAGGCCTCTTTTTCTGCCTTGCAGACGGCCCCCTTCTCGCCATGCCCTCACATGGCCTTTCTCTGCGCATGTGCCCCCCTGGTGTCTCCTTCTCTTCTTATAAGAACACCAGTCCTATTGGATGAGGGCCCCCATTTAACCTTCATTGCCTCCTTAAAGGCCTCATCTCCAAATACAATCACGGTGAAGTTTAGGGCTTCAACATATGACTTGTGGGGGTGGTGGGTAAAAGGGGAGGCAATTCAGTCGGTAACACACAGTAAAATAAGCGCAAGTCTGTAAATGTGCATTCTGCACACCATCAACACAACGCCAGGTGTCTGAATAGATGGGATGCAACCAAGGAACCATATTTGGCTGTCCTAGAAATGTACTCATTTGCTATGAATTAGATGCCAGCCAGGCTGGGGCTGTGCCCCGTCTGCTGCAAAGTGACTCGTGGGTCTTTGCTGCTGCCCTGTTGTCTTTGCAGTGATTGCCTCCCTGCTGTGACTCACCTGCTAGGGTCTGTGTGGGACAAGTGCTTATTGTTCCATATGAAGCCATCCCATAGTCCCTCCCTTTGTGGCATCTTGTCACTGCAGCCTGGGGCTGCTCGGCTATTTCACTTGTGTCTGTGATGCTGGAATGAAAGGCTGAGAAATCATCAAGTTCTCAGGAGCACAAGAAGGTATTCAGAACTATTGGGGGCTAACACAGGAGACGGGCAGTGAAATGAACCAGGGGACAATAATAGTTATTGCAGTTATTATTACCTTGAGTCCCCATTGGTGAAGGGACTGTTATATGTCAAGCACTGGGCTGGTGTTTGTATGAATCGGGGATCTCAAGGTTAGGGGACTGCAGGGGCCACACTGCCAAAGAGATTGAATGAAGCCAGCCAGATGATGTGGACTGGTGAGAACACGCCCCATCTGAATGGGACCCCTGCTACCTACACAGCTCTGGGAAAACACGTGGACCATGTGGCTAGACCTTTTTGATATTTCAAGAGAGATCTGAAATCTGCATTTTTCTTTGACAGCTCCTTTTAAAAATTATTGGCAGCTATATTTTTTAAATATGAAAGCATAGTGTCCAAATAAAATATAGCTGCAGGTCATGTCTGCTCCTTGGGGGCAATTCTTGTTCTCCAGAACACTTAGGATGACTGATTCCAGCCCCAGCTCTGCAACTCATGCTCTCCTTTGCACTGACTTATTTATTGCTTTGTCTTTCTTCCTAGGCTGGGAGCAACCTGAGGGCTAAGACTACGTCTTTGTCCTCCATGTATTCTCTGTGCCACTTGGACCAGGCACAGAAGGCACGCCAAGTGAACATGTGGGCATTTAGTTATATTAAAGCCCAGGGCTCAGATACAGAAGGACCAAGTCAGCCAAGCCAACTCTTGTTGGTGCTGGGAGATTTCTATGAAAGGTCAACCTTCCTTTTAAGGCAATCCTTACTGTGCCTGAGACTGGATCTGCCAGGTGGACGGTCACACGGGGTCTCTTTGCTTCCGTGCCCACCCCTTGCCAGCTTAGATCACTTGTTATCTCATGACTCTGTGCCTTTGCAAATGCTAGTCCTTTGGCTGGAAACACCCTTCCTACATATTTTCTTTGCTCGGCTAACTCCTAGTCACTCTTCAGACCTCAGCTTAGGCAGAACCTCCTTTCAGAAACTTTTACATTTCCCACTAGACAAAATTAATCCGACCTTCTGCTACAGGAAAGACCACCGTGCATTATCATTGTCACCCTTCAATTTTCCATTCGTCTAGTAGACTGTGAGTTCCTTCAGGGCAGTGACTCATCTAGGAATAAAAAAGCCAAATATCCTCCTCACATCCAGCATGGTGCATGATCTTTGTCATTGGTCTCTGCATGTGTCTCTCAGGAAACTGAAGCCTATACATTTTTTTTGTACTTTTTAAACTGAAGTATAGTTAATTTACACTGTTGTGTTAGTTTCAAGTGTACAGCAAAGTAATTCAGTTAGCCATATATATATATATATTCTTTTTTAGATTCTTTGGTCTTATAGGTTATCACAAGATATTAAGTATAGTTCCCTGTGCTATATAGTAGGTCCTTGCTGTTTATCTATTTTATATATAGTAGTGTGTATCTGCTAATCTCAAACTCCTAATTTATCCCCGCCACCCCTCGCTTTCCTCTTTGGTAACTATAAGTTTGTTTTTTATGTCTGTGACTTTGTTTCTATTTTGTAAGTAAGTTCATTTGTATCATTTTTTAGATTCCACATATAAGTGCTATCACATGATATTTGTCTTTCTCTGTCTGACTTACTTCACTTAGTATGATAATCTCTAGGTCCATTCATGTTGCTGCAATTCGACCTATGCTTTTAAAGCGTAAATCTGTGAGTTTGCTGCCTCCAAAGGCCACATCAGACCCAAGGAGGAGAGCTCCGGGGCGGCCAGGATTGGAGGGCAACCTGATCTGCCCATTGAGGACCTGGGCATGCACCGCTCACACTATCAAGGCTGGTCCTGCCTCTGTCCACCACGTGTCTGTTGAGTCCTGCATGGTGCCAGATCTGGTAGGAGCTCAAGCAATAATTCTTGATTTGGCAAGTAGAGATAAAGTGATAAAAATGTATGGTAAGGTGTAAAGAACTCCTATATATGTCCTATATAATTGTTTTTCTGAAACTCTCTTTAGGGTTGTTTGCTTGCTAACATTGCATGGTTCTCTCTCTCCTCCAGCTTGGAGCTGAGATCTTCTGAACAAAGTAGGGTGGCCACATGACATCTAGACCTTGCAGGAGCAGCCATGTCCCAGGATTTTATTTATGTATATACAGGGAAGTAGTCTGCGTATGCTGTTGGAGCAGTAGACCTCAAATGATGCTCCTCCATCCATGACTGACTCCAGCCTCACCGCCCACAGTGGCTACTCTCTCTCTTCCTTTAATTCATCATCTTCCACCCACAGCTGCCAGAGTTCCCCAGACAGGCCAGACTGTATCAAACGTAGGGTAGCAGAGCTCTGGCATCTCAAGTCATTGCCACCATGGTCCCACAGCTCCTTGGGATGGAGACCACACTTGGTCACCTTGATTCCCCCAGTGCCAACAGGAGTTCTTGGCTTAGCATTTGTGCTCAATGAGTGCTTACAAAATTCAATCAAATTGCTTCTAAAATCAAATCATCTCATTTTCCCTCCCCTACACCCATCTCCATTTTGCCAAACAAGTGAAAACAATGGCTGACGCTTCTTCCATAGAATTTCTTCTTACCTTTGTGCCAGTTTTTACTGAGATTGTGCACAAGTGACATAGGGGATGCAAACAGAGCCTGAGAAAACTTGGAAAAATCCAGTTGGGCTTATTTTGGCCATTTCTTTTATAATTCATTATATTTCATAGCCTGAAAATGAACTATATTTAAGCTTTATGTGCAACATAAAATTCCTGGTTCTATTTCGGCCTATAAAGTCATTCCTGGTCCAGATGTCCCCCCTTCACCGTGCTCTGTGAAGAGCCTAAGACCAGCAGGGAATCCACCATCCAGACAAGTTTAAGACCCACTGCTCCCAGAAGCTTTTTGCATTCATCCTTTCACTTTCTGCATAATCTCTCTCTCTCTCTCTCTCTCTCTCTCACACACACACACACACACTGCAGATGTTTAAAAATATCCCTGTAAAATGTTTTTGTGTGGGCACCTGTGTTGAGAAATATGATTGGCTTTTCTGATATGATCAATAGCTTCTGTAGATGTTGGTAAGCTTGCAGGCTTAGAAGACCCAGCTCTCCTTAGGGGTTCTGGGACTCTGGCCAAGTCAGTACATAAAATGTCCAGATCCCTAAAATATGTGGTTGCCCTGAATGATCTTTACATTTTCCCCCAGGAGTCTCGGATTCACTGAAACTTTGAAGTCAACTCGTGTACGTTTGCTCAATAGGGCAGATAGTGCTCATCCATCCCAGGCCCCAACACAGATGCACAAGACGTAAACCTCTGCTATTGGCCCTGAAATTCACCTTCATTCCCCGGTCCATTCTGGGTAATCTCAGCTGATTCCAGATGATCTCAATCAATTTAGGTTCTCTTCAACCAAGTCAGGGGCTTTCTCACTCCCCCATCACCCTCTCCTGTCTGAGTTCTCAGAGGCTACGTAGGACCACGGCATCATGGGGGTGTGTCCTCTGTTCCTGGGTGGTCCTATGTCCATGCGGGTGTGGTCTGAGCGTCCACCACTCCATATACCATCCTGGCTGTCTTCCCCACCACGTGTCTTGTGTCCTCACTCACTTCTGACTCCTCCTCCTCTCCAGGTCCCATCCCATTGTCTGCTTCTGCCTCCTTCATGGGAATAGGAACCGTTCTGGTCACAGGAGATGCGGAGTGCTTGTTTCCATCCTCTGTGTTTCTTTTTCTAGATGTGAAATGTCACATTTTTACCCTACTGAGCCTGGGGGACAAGGAGTTAAACAAATTTGCCACCTCCCTTGGCCCCATCTAGAAAGCAAGGAACTGATCTTGTCCACTCCCATTTAACCCCCAGATTCACCTGGGATTTCCGTGCCCTGTGGTCCATTCCCTTCCTTGGGGTTCAGTGTTGGGGGATGGGCAGGTTCTGGGTGCCTTCCTCAAGGATCACCACAGCTTTGTCTCTGACCCTTCCTCCACCCATCCTGGTCCTGGTTTCACATTCTTATCTAGACTCCCATTTGAGGCTCCAGAAGAAGGCAAGAAGCCCTGAGTTGGCCTGATCACATGTTCCTCTGTCACCAAGACTTTTGGCTTTTGAAAATCTGAAGATGTTACTCTTCTGTTCCATGGTTCCATCGTGTCAGCCTTCTCTTGAGGCACCTGTGGCTCCCAGCCTGAATGATGAAATCTTTGGAAAAATACATATCTGCAAATCTATCAAAATATCATCCCATTACAGTTTTATTTGAGGGAGAGTGGCTGGAGTGAAAAGAGTGTACTCGGTGGTTCCTATCATCTCCCTCACGTTTCCTGGTTCCTAAGCGCCTGTGAGATCTACAGAAGCAGCCACAGTTGCAGGAGAGTGCTGCGCCATTCAAACCTGGCACGGCTGAGCTGGAGCTGAAATCGTGGCGGGAGGGAGGGAGAGAGAGCGATTTTTCTCCCTTCCGTACCCGAGGCTGTATCGCCACACCATCTGGAGCCAGAAGGGGAGAATGGGGCTGAATAAATATAAGGTGTAAATGCACAGAGCATAAACGCATGAAATTGGCAATGACTAATTCATCATCGCACAAATCTGTCTTTACAAAGTGAAATAAAAATCAAGTCGGTTTGAGCAATATGGAAGGAGCACGGCTCTTCCAAGAATAGCTAATGAAAGGGGGGAGGGGAGTGAGGAACTGATTGGAAAATATGCAAATTTATGAAATTGGCAGATTCAGATGACACTTCAGAGTGATTAGTGTGCTGATTGGGGTGCCTTGAGAGGCACTAAGGAAGCATCATATTGTTTTCTTTATAAAAAAAATAATAATGAAGCAGAATCAAAGAGCCCAGTGCTTCCTAACTGGAGGCCGGAGTCTGCAGTGTCAGCTGTGCCTTTGTGAATGGTGAGAAGTGCTTGGTGTCAGTTCTCCCGACACCATGAAGTTGTCTTAGATGCAAGCCTAGCATAAGCCATTTTATTTACTTACTCATTCATTCAGGAAAGATTTGAGATCAATTACTCTATGCCAAGCACTGTGCTGGGTGTTTAGGACACAAAGATGAAGCAGGCACATTCTCTGACCTTGAAGACCTCAGGGCTAGTAAGAGAGAATGTATGTTAGGTTCAATGGAATAAGTGCTACAACATGGGGGATTCAGCAGAAGCAGAGATGCATTGACACAACAGAATAAGTTGGTGGTGATGGGGGTGGGGGAAGGAGGTGGGGAATCTTCATAAAGATGGCTGACATTTGAGATGAATTTGAAAGATGCAGAGAATTTTTCCAGATGGAGAACTAGGCAAAGGGTATTTGAGGCAGAAGTAACAGCATAAGCAAAGGCATGGAGGCATGAAAGTACTTAACACAGTTTCTGGGAATGACAAGATAACCGGTACATAGTTCTTCCTGAGCCCACCCACCTGCGAGTAATTGCTGGATGGGCTGGGGAGACAAGAAGCTTGGGTTCCCAAAGCTCAATAGCAGTGGTGTGGCAGAAATGGCCACGATGGCAGTAGAGTGTGGGACCCATCGGTAGAGTGATCAAATTTCTCAGATTTCTGGATATCTGGATATTTGGGTTCCTGCGGAATAAAGATGACCACCTTAGATTTTAGTGTTCCCAGAACTTCTAAAAATCCACAGACCAAAACAAGACACCCTAGCCTACAACGACAGCTGCAGCTTAACTAGGAAGAAGTGAAGACCTCAAATTCCAACTTACACATGAGTCAAGAGATACATATTTGAGTTCATAAGACCTGGAGCCAAACCTAGTGCAGGGAGAACCGTGGGGGCTGCGTGGAAGGACAGAGTGTGAAGAAGGAGGCTGGCAGTGACAGGACCCAGAACACATTGACAAGGTTCACTCAGAAGGAGGGAGACCCTCCCTCAGTGGGGAATCACTGACAGCAGGTTTGAAATGTGGTGGGTGAGCAAATAGGAGGGCCTTGGAAGGAAAGAGGACCAGAGGGTCAGTCATGGGAATGCACTGGTTTGGGGGAAGAGAGAGGAAGGCACCTTGGAAGATGGTGGAGTCCCTTAGTGCCAGAGCCTATAAGGGAAGAAAGCCCATAAGGGTTCTTATTATAAGAACACTTCTGAGTCCAAGGTGGCCAGCTTGTCCCATTTTGCCTAGGACTTTCTCAGTTTTCCAACAAGACAGGACCCCAAGACTTCACACCCTTACAAATGCCTACTTGACTTTAAATATCCTTTGCCCCTGGCGTTCCATGTCCACAAGACTGGCTCCTTCTGGCACCATCCAATCATGTGCTTTGGACACTTTAAACTATAAAGATTGGATTAATCTCTACTCTTTTGAGTACAAATATAAAAGACTCAATTCAAACAAACTTAACAACAAAAAAAGAAATTTTATTAACTCATTCAACTGAAAAGTCTAGGGGTAACTCTGACTTTAGCCATGACTATACCTTTCCTGATCTTTCATTCTCAGGCAGGCTCTTTCCAAGTGTAGGTGAGGATGACCACCAGCACCTCCAAATTCACCACAGGAACAGAGTCCCTCTGGCAGATTTCACTGGCGTGGATTGAGTCACATGCCCACTCCTGAATCAGTATCATGATTCTGATTGGCCAAGCTGGGTCACGTGTCCAAGCCTAATTGAAGTGGAATAGATGAGGTCAGCCTCACTTGAGCCAAGTGGCCTGAGAGTGTAGGAATGGTGATTCTCAAAAGAAAACCCAAGGCAAGTGGAGCAGATGGACATATAGCATAGGCGCCACAGGGCTGGACCTGTATTATACAGTCTAAAGGACTCAGGGGCATCAAATATAAGTTCAAATTCTTGCTCAGCTACTGAAAGTCATGTGTCCTGGGGAAAGTCTTGTCACTTCCCTAAGGCTGAGTTTTTCTTTCTGTTAAAGGTAGTTAACAATGTTTCTCTCATTGTTATCATAATTGGGTTCATTCTTGACCCCCGTACACCAATGATAAATTCTGCAGTTTTAGCATAACTTCCACCCAAGAATGACACTAGCTGGGCCAGGTGGTGTTAGAGGAGCCAGAACACTCACCAACCTCACTGTCTCTATGGTACAAACTTAGTCTACATTGGGATCACTCCTCTGAGCCATCTGGAGTTATTTCCATTCTCTGTATGGCAGGGCAAGAGTGCAGATTCACCACAGTTCAGCAAGGTGACAGCATATTTAGCAACATAATGGAACACCTCTCTATAAGCTCACAGTCATGGGGAAATCCTGTGTTGCCAACAATAAGAGTTAATTAAAAGTTCATCACATTCAGTCAAGCTGATATCCCTTTGGAGAGGATCACCAAAGGTGTAAATTACTTAAACTTTAAAGAGCTGGAGTTTAATCATGTGTGCAACAATCATAACTCAGAAGGTGAAAGTTGTCATTCTGGCTTCCCAAATAAACTTTGGCAAAGTAGCCGTACTTGTGGTTGGGATCTCATAAGAGAAAGGACTTCACAGACCACAATATACAGCTACCAAGAGGGGGCTCGGCTTCAGAATGTAATCACCTACTTGCCTAAAAATCACCAGACATGTGCATATGCTTGCAACTTTTCTTCATTGAAATTTGGGGCAGTTCATGTGCAGAATTTCTTGAATTGGATAATGGGACTGTTATAGGTTGAATTGTGTTCTGTCCCAAATTCATATGTTGAAGTCCTAATGTCCAGTGCCTCAGAATATAACCTTATTTGAAGACGGGGTCTTTACAGAGCTAATCAAGTTAAAATAAGGTCATTAGGGTGGGCCCTAATCCAATATAACTAGGTCCTATACAAAAGGGAAATTTGGAGACTCACATGTGGGGAGAAAACCATATGAACACGAAGACGGTCATCTGCAAGCCAAGGAGAGGCCAGGAACAGATCCTTCCTTACAATCTTCAGGTGGAACCGAACCTACAACATTATGATCTCAGATTTCCAGACCCCCAAACTTTGAGGCAATAAATTTCTTTTGTTTAAATCACCTGTTATTTGTTACAGCAGCTCTAGCAGTCTAATACAGGGACATATTTACTAACGTAACAATAAAAATGCAGACATTTTTATTTGCTGGTATTTCTCTGGGAGAAAGCTTCTAATTGCATTTGGCTGAGCCACTTAGAGTAGAAGGAGAGGCCCCCCCTCCCCCCTCCCCCCAGCATATTTAAACCACCTTAAAGTTAAGATCTTTCCTTAATTTCCAGGAACGAAACAAATGGAGAAATTTGTTTTGATCTTAAATGAAAGTAGGAGAGAGTGTTGGCTGAGGGAGTGTGGGCAAATGTTAGCCCTCTCCCACAGTCCATGACCTACACATCTTCATTGAGAACTAAAGAGATTCTCAAACTGTTTTGCCTCAGCGGGTATCCTCTAGGAACCAGTGCTGGGACTGAGTTTTGTGCTTAGGTTGTTGTAGGACCTGGGGCAGAAGGAGACATGGGTATATATGCCTCTCCAATCTGGCAGAAATATAATGGAAGAGACTAGTTTTCTCAAAGCCATGGGATGGATAGTCTGATCTATAGAACTGAGGATGCCCAGCTGATCTGAGTTATACTGAGAACAATAATAACACCAAAAAACAAAGCAGGTGAAATATAAAGCATGCACAAATGTAGCTGCTGTCAAGTGGCTTCCATAGTCTACAAGCTGGTGATGCAACCCATCAGGCCACAGCAGTGCCCCATCATTTGGATGCACAAACAGACTTGATCTCAGGACTTTGTGCCTAGTTTGAAGTGAGTGAAGGGAAAATGATGAAGTCTGTATGGATCATTTTGACTTCAAGATGGCAAGGGCAGAAAAATATGGTTGAGTGTAATAATTTTTTTTCAAAAGTGATTCACCTTGGAAGCATGTGACTAGATCCTTGTAAGAAGTTTGCTCAGAGCTTCATGCCTCTAGAACCACTGTAATCTAGAAGTTTTATTTGTGCAGGGCCCTTTCTTCCCTTTTCCCTCTTATCCTCCCATTGTGGGCTGTCCCATTCCACCAACTCCTGAAGAAGCATAATACTTCCCAGACTCCCTCCAAGACATAAAACAAGGAATTTCAGTAATCTGAAGGCCCCGCCACTTTCCATTAAGAATCCCATTTCCATTAAGAATCCCACGGTGAAGAAATGCCAAAAGTTGCGCCTCCACCTTCCTTTTCATGTCCTTTATAAGTAACTCCCCAGATAGATGAAGGCCTGGAGCTGGGTGAAAGTCTCTCGCTCTGACAACTGTTGTTATTTGTCACTCATCCACCCCATGCAGAAGGCTGAGGTGGGGGGAATGAAGGAAACTATCTTTGCTGGGACACTAAACAGGAACATGATATAAAAGTCCCAGCAAGGAGACCCTCTGAGACTGAAACGAAGTCAAGAGAAAGAGGTGTAAAGAAATCCCAATTTATAACAAAATGAAAAGAAAAAGAAGACAACAGTCCGGAGTGAGTCTTCGTGTTTAAGACTGAGAACCTCTAGCATGTGCCCTTAATGGTCCTATTTTCTTTCAGCAAAGGGTCTTTGAGGAATAGGCATAGCCAGGTCCCTTGTCAAACATGCCCACAGCACTGCAGAAGTCCTGCGCTGCTCATTTCACAGACCAGGTGACCAAGGTGAGGAAACTTACCCAGAGCCACACAGCTGGAGAGAGATAGAGGGCAAGGAATGGCCTCTCAGTCTCTGGTGCCGGATTTTGCCTGCCTTTCACGACATTCCTACCAGCCAGGTGTTGGATTAGTTTCTCAGGGTTGCTGTATTAACAGAGCACCACACACGGGATGACTTAGAACAACAGAAATTCATTCCCTTCAGTTCTGGAGGCCAGAAGACTGCAATGAAGGTGTCAACAGGGTCATGTTCCCTGTGAGACTCTGGGTAGAATCCTTTCTTGCCTCTTCCTGGCTTCTGGTGGTGGCTGACAATCTCTGGCATGCCTTGACTTCCAGCTGCATCACTTTAATTTCTGCCTCTGTCATTACATGGTGTCCTCTTCTGGGTCTTCACATCATCTTACCAGGACACCAGTTGTATTGGATTAGGGGCCGCCCTACTCTAGTATGACCTCATCTTAACTGATGATATCTACAATGGCCCTATTTCCAAATAAGGTCACAGTCCAAGTTAGGATCTCAACATATTCTGGGGGGGACACAATTCAATCTCTAACAGGTCTCTTTCCTTTGCAGAGGACAGAAACCCAACCCAGATCCACCTAACTAAAAATAAAATTGGTTGGCTCAAGTCTAAGGTTGAAATCAGGTCAGAAATACATGGATATAAATGTTCAAGTGGTATTATGTGGACTCTGCCTTCCTTTCCTTCTCCCTCTCTTTCTTTCTAGTCTGTTTCTCTCTGTGTCTCCCCTTTCTTTTAAGGCGTTTATCTTGATGTGGTGGCTCCAAGCAACCCCATACTTCCATCCTATGACTGCTATTTAATTATTTTTTTCTCTTTCCCAGTAGGTACAGCAGGATCCTATGACAAAACCTCATTACATGGCTTGGGCATGTGTCCACCTGGAGAAAATCACTGATACGCCTAGGGAGGAATGGGTTGGCTCCCCAAGGACGATTATTATCAGACATAATACATGACCTCATTAGATACATTTAGAGCATTATTTGTCTTATGAGTTCATGCACAACATTGCTGGGAATCCAGTGGAGCCAGCTTTCTTGGAAATATTCATTTGAATAGAGCCCTAGAGGATTTTTGTATGTGAGCAATCTACCAGGCACCATGGCTGGGTCTGTTTACCAAGATCCAGGCAAAGCTTTTTTATTAGTCACCTTTTCCTTATTTCTATGGCAACTGTGAAAATAGGAGGCTTGTTTCTATGTGGGCTGTGCTGTTTTTATCTGGTACCACTTTAGAGCTATTCAGCTGGGGTTGAATTTTGGCCGCAACTAAATTCATGGAATGAGGAGGAAACTCAGGACCAGCAAAATCGCAGTAGGGGAGAAAGCCCAGTTCACTTCAGTTTCAGTTTTATTACTAGCATCCTCTAGTACCCATGCTCCCACAATCCATATCGATCCCCTCCCTAGACAGATCTGGATGTAGACATGAACCTCTCTCGACCATAAAAACTAATCCCATCATTCCAACACATCAGTAGAAACTGAAAAAGAACAATTATTTCCCACTCGTATTGTTTCCCTGTGGAGGAACATTCCCAGGACCCTCTTGGCCCCTCTCCTTACCTTTTACTCTCTCCTCCAGGTGGGAGGTTAGGGAGATGATGCTGGCTCAGACCTGTCTCATCTCTCTCCTTCACATCTGTCTGCCTTCAGGAAGAGAGTATCTTGGTCTCCTTGCTTAACCACCTTAACAGAGCTCTGCCTAAAGTTTGGGTGAGTCCGTTCAACTCAAAAGACTTTTAACAAACCCTCTGTCACACCTGAGCCACTTCCTCTAGTGTAGCTTTTTCAGTAATAAAGCAGCACTTTGACCTCCATTTCTCTGATTCCTGTTTTCAAAGGATCCCTTGTCTGCTTTGTTGGGGACAGGCTACAGGGGACAAGGGTAGAATCAGGGAAGCTTGAGGGGAGGCTTTTGTCAACATCCAAGTGAGAGAGGGTGGTGGATGGTCCAGGCTGGTGAGAAGTGAGGAAATTGTGAGTAGATGCTGACGGTAGAGTGGACAGGAGTAGCTGAAAGATTGGGGGCAGGATGTGAGAAAGAGGGAAGCCAGGTCCCTGTAACTTGTACAACTGAAGGATGGACTCACCATCAGCTCAGACAGGGGTGGTCGTAGGTGGAGCCAGTTTGTGCGGGGGAAGAGAAGGAGTTCAGATATGGACTTGTCAAATTTGAGATGCCTGTTAGACATTGTGGCCGGCAGAATAATGCCCCTAAAGATGTCCACATCCTAAACCCCAGAACCTGTGAATACCTTACATGGCTAAGTGGAATTAAGGTTACAGATGGAAATAAATTTACCAAGCAGCTGACCTTAAAGTTGGAAGATTGACCTGGATTATCCAGGTGGACCCTATGTCATCACAAGTGTCCTTAAAAGTGCAAGAAGGAAGAAGAAGAGTCAGTGTCAGAGTGATGCCATGTGAGGACTCAACTGGCCATTGATGATAGAAGAAGGGCTGCATGCTGAGCAGAGCAGGAGGCCCCTAGAAGCTGGAAAAGGCAAGGTCAAGGATTCTCCTCTAGAGTCTCCAGAGGACTGTAGCTCTGCCAACACCTTAATTTTAGCCCAGTGAAATCCCTTCTAGACTTCTGGCCTCCAGAACTGTAAGAGAATACATTTGTATTGTTTTAAGCTACCGAGTTTGGGGCAATTTGTTACAGCATCAATTGGAAACTAATACAGACATCTCAGTGGCTGCCTGAGACGCTGGTGGATAAATACATAAATAATACAAAATAATCAGGCAATGAGAAATAGAGGGAGAGATGAAAGATGGAGAGGAAGAGACAGAGAGAGCTAGACAACTGGAGGTAGGGCATGGGCTCCTGCAGCCCATTCTTCAAGAGCTAACCTGTTTTTACTCCCAAGCTATGTGGGTAATAAATCCTTTTTCTGCTTAATCTAGTTTGGGTCAGTCTTCCTTAACTAGCCACCAATTAGTCCTGAATCACAGATGTCTGTGGTGAGGTTACAATGGGACACCATCTATGAAGTGCTTGGCCGATGCTCAGAGCTTTCTGGTTGCTGTAGGTCATTAAAAGTCCACCTTGTCCAGTGCAAAACCACTGCTTCCCCTTTCCTGTCCCCATTCAACTCGATGTGAAAGAGCAGCTGGTGCGCACATGGACTGGGGGGACATTGTTAGTTTCTGAATTGAGGCGGTGGCAGGAGACATAAGCGTCTTAGGGCTATTTCTATTACCCAGGAGGGAAGAGCAGGAAAGGCACGAGGACCCCCTCTCTAATGCCGGAGACAAAAATAAAGTTGTCTTTGACGACTGCTGCAAGGCGTTCTGGTTCAATGTAGCAGATATGGCAACAACAGCCAATCAATGAATAACAACAGCATCTCCAGGCTTCCCTGGTGGCACAGTGGTTGAGAATCCGCCTGCCAATGCAGGGGACACGGGTTCAAGCCCTGGTCCGGGAAGATCCCACATGCCGCGGAGCAACTAAGCCCTTGCGCCGCAACTACTGAGCCCACTCTCTAGAGCCCGTGAGCCACAACTACTGAGCCCACGTGCCACAACTACTGAAGCCGGTGCGCCTAGAGCCCGTGCTCTGCAACAAGAGAAGCCACCGCAATGAGAAGCACACGCACCGCAAACCCCACATGCCGCGGAGCAACTAAGCCCTTGCGCCGCAACTACTGAGCCCACTCTCTAGAGCCCGTGAGCCACAACTACTGAGCCCACGTGCCACAACTACTGAAGCCGGTGCGCCTAGAGCCCGTGCTCTGCAACAAGAGAAGCCACCGCAATGAGAAGCACACGCACCGCAATGAAGACCCAACGCAGCCAAAAAAACTTAAAAAAAAAAAAAGAAATAACAGCGACGCCTCTGCTGACACCAGCGCCTTCTCCCTACCTGTGGACCGCTGGCTCTCATGACAAAGTCTATGACAGTCTCCCTCAGGACCAGCCCTCCTCTGCCTCACCTGGCTGCCTCCTCCTCAACCTTGAAGGCACCCCGACCATCCGAGGTACCATAACCACCTACCCCATCTTGCTGATCCCCCTGCAAGGCCCTTATCACCAGCCAATGTCATTGCTGTGCATACATACCGGCTCCCCACTCATCTCTCTGGATCTCTGTCCTCTTCCCACTGTACCCCAAGCACTTAACTCAGGTCTCAACACGATGCTGTCTCTCTGCACAAAATTTTGTATTATCACAGTATCAGTTTACTTTTTTTTTTTTAAGCACTGCAGCCAAACAAGACTCCTCTCTAAACTAGATTCATTGCACAGCTGCCTGTCTTGGATGGATGCCCTAGGAAACTTTCTGAAATCCTATAGAGGGGGCAAAGACCCATGGCATCCGGAGCTCAGGATGCAGGCAGCAGAGAAAGGCCCGGATGAGGAGAGAAGGTGGCAGGAGGAGAGAAAGAGAGGTGCTGGGGAAGGGGGAGGGGTCCAGGTCCAAGTCTCTTTTCCGGATGGCCCCTGCCTCAACAGGGGGCCAAGGACAGTCTCTGCCATCACCAAGGGCAACGGCCTCCCAGACTCTGCTCCAACTCAGACCCAGAAAGAATTCTGCCTGTGAAAGCAGAACATTAGCCCAAAATAGCGTCTGTGCCCCTTACCTTGCCCCAGTGGAAGGCTCCAAGGCTCCATTTCATTATTTTAGCGTCACTGTCTGCAGTCTGCTCTGACTTCAACTCCCTTACTCTGTCCCTCACCCCCGGCTCGCTCTCAGTGGGAAAGCTGTGAACTCAATTCTTAATTAAGTTCCCCTGGCGCCAAAAATAACTAAAGACACACACACGCGTGCGCGCACACACACACAGAGGATCCCCTGGTCTTTTTCTCTGTGCATCTAATGAGGCTGGATTTGAAGGAGAGGGAATTGGTTCAGAGAGTGTCAGTTCTATGCCTTGTTCTGCCCACTTTCCATCCCTTATCTTAACCCAGCCACATTCCAGGGCCATGGAATGATAGAGTTTTGGATAGTGATGAATTACTCAGGTTCATACCAACCTTTGCTACTTTCCTGCTGTGTGTCCCTGGGCAAGTCACTTCACCTCTCTGAGCCTTAGTTTCCTCATCCATAGCAAGGAAGAGTATGTCCACATGGCATTAAGTAGACACCCAATTAAATGGTAAAAGTCCAGGGAGGTGGTCCCGTTGACTCCCACTTTACAACGGGGGAAATGACCCCAGCCACATGGTATGTGTGTTAAGGATTCCAGCCAGGATTGCAGGTCTCCGGTCAGGTGAAAATCTGATCATGTGACTCAGCTGTTTAAACTTCTTCAGTGTTTCCTGTTGTTTTAGGGCCAGAGACCAAAGCCATTGCTCATCCTATCAACCCTGTGTGACTTGACTCCTCCTCCCTGACCCTCTTCCCTGAAGCCCCATCTCCCACTTCCTTCTTCTATCAATTTCTCTGCTCCAGCTCCATTGCTTTTCTTTCCCTTGAACACGCCATGTTCCCTCAGGGCCTTTGCACATGCCTTCCTCTGCCTGGATGCTATTCCGGCACAGCCCCTGCCCTTCTTCCACTCTTCACCCAACACCTTCCTCACTTCTCAGCTCTTGACTCAAACTTCCCTTTCAAGGAGAATCCGGCCTTACAGGGCCCCAGAGGTACTTCTCGTGTCTCCTAGCTCTTGACATCGTAATGAAATACCCTTTGTGGGCTAATGATGACTCTGTCACTCACATCAGCCTGTGAGCGCTGCAGGAGCAGAGGTCTCCCCTACCTTGTCCACCATTTGATGTCCGGGCCTAGAATGTATTTGGGGTGGGGGGTGGGAGGGGCTCTATATAGAGTTGTCACTATATAGAGATGGATGACCGACTGGAATAATGAAAGTGTCTTCAGTCCCTGGAAAGAAATCGGCATGGCCTTGAAGACCCCATCCCTCAGCTGGGGCCTCTGACACCAAAGGGTCAGCTGCCCCCCACTCCATTAGATGGCTCAGGGCCACGGTCACGTGCCCCAGCACCTTGCAGATGCGCTTGCCTGGCAAGTCCTAGGAATAACTAATGAATAAGCAATAGGTGCTCTGGAAAAATATAGCTTATCATGCAAATGCAGCACCTCCCCAGTGGAGCCTGGGGTGGTTTCTGCTCCTTTTACCCCACCCTGCAGTTCCTCTCCCCACTCCCACCCCTCCTGCACAGGGCCCTGGACTCCCGCGGGGCCTCTGATGTCAGCACGGGGATAAAGCATTTTCCTTTCGTCCTTCCTCTGACAAGCCAGCCCCAGTGGATCCTGCTTGCCTAGGGAGGTGCTTCCAGCAGGGCTGTGGCTCCTGCAGTGCAGACGCCCAAGGGAAATGGAATTTGGGCAGCAGAAGCCACAGAGCAGGTGGAGGGAGCTATGTGCCGGGGCTCCGGTTTTCTGGGCTTTCCAGTTTTTGTGGCTTTTTGGAGCAGGGATAAGGGTCCCTCTGCATTTTTCCCTATCAAAATAAATAAATAATGAATGAATAAATAAATAAATAAATAACATCAGAGAAATTTTGGAAAATAGACGGGGAAAAAAATCTCCCACAAATCTAGAGGCCCGAGGGTGCAATTCTGCATCTTTTGTAGGCTTTGTCCGCAGGCCGTTCTGCTGTCGCACAGCTTGCGCAGAAGCAGTTTTGCTTTCACACTGTTTCTTCGTTTGAGGTCACGTGTAAGCATTTCCCAGGTGGCTGCATGGTGCTTCTAATTATCAGTGTTCATGGCAGCAGAATGCAGCTTCCCGCTTGGTGGCAGTGCCCTGGCTCACCTTCCAGCCTCACCTCCCACCCACCGCCAGCCTCCCTCCCCCATGCCCCCCACATGCCAAGTCCTGGCATGCTGGGCCTGTTATGGCCAGAGGCAGGGGGACCCAGGTAACTTTGGGCAAGCTGCCGGACCTTTCTGAGCCTCCATGTCCTGAAGTCTAAACTGGAGGACAATGAATGTGTCTTTATCATGGGCAGGGCGGCAAATGAACATGAGCAGAGTGTATTCCTGTGCTAAGGACACCACAGCAAATTTCCACAAACTGGGTAGCTTCACACAACAGAAATGTATTCTCACCCAGGTCGGGAGGCCAGATGTTCTACAGGTGTGCTTCTCTCCTGGCTTCTGGTAGCTGCCAGGTAAGTGCAGCTGGCATTCCTTGGCATTCATTATAGACACATCATTCCAATTTCTACCCCAATCTTCATATCATCTTCTTCTCTGTCTCTCTGTGTCCTTGCCTCTTCTTCTTCTTTTCTTTTTTTTTTTTTTTTTTTTTTGGCGGTACGCCCTGGTCGGCACCCAGCCTGTCCCCTCCCTGCCCCCTCCCCGCCCCCTCCCTGCTCCCAAGCACCAGTCAGACAACCTGGTCAGGGTGACTTGCCTCCTTCCATGTAAGCCCCCCACCTTTTTTTTTCTCTCTTTTTTTTTTTTTTTTCTCGGTACGCGGGCCTCTCACGGTTGTGGCCTCTCCCGTTGCGGAGCACAGGCTCCGGACGTGCAGGCTCAGCGGCCACGGCTCACGGGCCCAGCCGCTCCGCGGCACGTGGGATCTTCCCGGACCGGGGCACGAACCCGCGTCCCCTGCGTCGGCAGGCGGACTCTCAAGCACTGCGCCACCAGGGAAGCCCTGCCTCTTCTTAGAAGGACACCAATCACTGAGTTGAACCAGAATGATTTCATCTTGAGGACTTTAAATCATTACATCTGCAAGGATCCTATTTCCAAATAAGACCACACTCTGAGGTTCTGAGGGGACATGAGTTTTTGGAGGACAGTATTGAACTCACTATACCATGATAACACAAGGGAAGTTATTAGCACCAACAAATCTATCACTACTAGTGATGGGAGATGCTCAACAAACACTGAGTGAGTCAACAGATGGACTTATACACCAGGCACTGCTGGCATGGTTAACCCTCATCCCCTGTGCTGACATCAGAGCCCCTGACAGAGCCAAGGACCCTGTGCAAGTGGGGATCAGGGTGGGAGATGAAATGTAGGGTGGTGAGGTAGGAAGCAAATATTCCTAGGGGTCCCCAAAAATATTTCAAATTATTTTAAAATAATAAGAAAAGATGAATATTATTTAGCCTGAATTATACTTATCTTTATACCAGTTGCATAAAGTTTCAAGCTTATTTTACGAGGAAGGAGCCCACGAAAGCAAGAAAGTTGGGGGGGTCCATGAAAGTCCCAGTGGGGTCCGAAGTCCTGTGGGCGGGGTCCTGTGAGGTGCTTTGCTGTGTTGTCTCATGGCATCCTAACAGCCTGGTAGGAATCATTACCCCTATTTTAGGGGGTGAAGAAACTAGGGTTATGGGAAGTTGATCTGTACTAAACCCAAGCTGGGAGTGGCTTTGGTGACCTCTAATCTGGCCCCCAGGAAATGGTCCAGCTAGGGCAGGGCACCCAGGGCTGTACTGAACTAGGACAGAACTAAGTCTCCAGCCTGGGTTCAGCTCACTCCAGACCTTGTGCCCATTGCACTCACGCTTGTTTTGCCTGGAAGGTCCCTGTCTCCATAACCCAAAAAGACACATGGGATGCTTCCTCTGTAAATCCACTACCTGATCTACAGGCAGGCAATGTCCTTGCTGAGCCCCAAGAACCTCCCTGTGGGAAGAGCGCCCCTCATGAGGCCAGCGGTGGGAGCCCGGGGGAGGTTGGCCGAGGGCCCAGATCATGGGAGGAGCTGGATCTTCCTGCGGGCCCCAGCGGGTCTACCCCCACTCATGGACTGGACCTCACCCTGTCCCCAGAGTGGGGACACAGGGATGGATGCAATGCAATCCTTGCCTCTGGGAGTACCCAGTCACATGGGGGAGACACCGAGGGCTTCCCCAGGTGCTGATGGTCTGGCTGAGTCCTCAGTGATGGGCCGGTGAAGAGAGTACATGTGGTGCAGGACGGGGTAGGTGGGAGCACACGTACGGAAGGCAGGTAGGCAGCACAGAACGTTCCAGGTAGGGACCAGCAGCTGTAGACGCTGGGCAAGAAGACTGGGCCAGTGAGCTGAGGCAGAGAGGACACGAAAAAGGCCAGAAAGGTGGATGGGACCACAGCAAGGCTTTGAGGCATTTAGAGGAGCTTGAATTTTATTCTGTGTATGGTAGAAGCCACTGGAAGGTTTTAAACAGGGGAGTGACCGTACTCTGATGGAGGTTTTTCTATGGGAACTCTGGCTTCTGTGGACATGAGATTAGAGGAGGTAGGAGAGGTGGAGGGAAAGTGGGGAGAACTGTACGGCGGATGTTGCCCTCAGCTGGGTGATGGGCATTGTGGGCTCAGCCCACAGTACAGGCAAAGGAGGTGCCAAGAAGGATTTGGGACATTTGATAGAGGAGAAAGATTAAGCAATTCT
Source organism: Physeter macrocephalus (assembly GCF_002837175.3). Classification (NCBI taxonomy): domain Eukaryota; kingdom Metazoa; phylum Chordata; class Mammalia; order Artiodactyla; family Physeteridae; genus Physeter; species Physeter macrocephalus. Next base: position 5,434,997 of record NC_041215.1, read on the forward strand.
ACTGGGGAGACTGAGCTTAGAGGGTACATCTGGTAAAACACCGCCAAAACAATGATGGTGAGTAGGGTTTTGAAGATTGGATAGGAGTTTGCTCATCAAGCGAAGCCTATGGGGTTCATCCCAACAGTGAGACCAGCATGGACAACATCACAGAAGGGAAACCCTCAGTGGCTGGACAGTGCTGGAATACAAAGAACGGAGGGATACATAGCAGGATGGGAGAGTGCCCACAAATCAGGGCCTGGAAGAGCCTCTAATGCCGTGTTGAGTTCGGACTTGGTCCTAGAGAAATAGGGAGCTGCAGAAGCCACATGCTTAGTTTACACCCTGAGTTCCAGTGAAAGGACTGGAAACCATTTGCCAGGCAGAAGGCATGAATGAATTACTCAAATGCATGGTAAAATCCATTTTAAAAAATCAAGAGCTGATAATGACGCTTGAAGGCACGTTCCCAGCTTCTCCTGACTTCTCTCTTCACCATCCGCAAATCCCGGTGGCAGAGGAACCAAAGCTGGGAGAAACCTCCTCGGGGAGAAGCAGCAAGAATGCGAGATCACGCTGCACTTTAACCTCAGCCCAACCGGAAGGGGGCGCCCCAATCACCGTGAAAGCTGGCAGAAGGATTTGCCATCATCACACTGACAAGGTTTTAAATCTTTAACAGAGACACTTTTTTTCTTAACATGGATGAGAAAAAAATTAATGAGCTCATCAAGGCCATTGTTTAACATATAATGGTCCTAAGTGGGAGCTAGATTTATATAAAAAAGGGTCAATTTGAAGAACAAATTATGCAAAGGGTAGTAGAAGAGATAGTGACTGCAAAGGACCTGAACATCGTTGAACACCGAGTTCACTCAGTTTGGGGGTGGGGAGTGCAGGGGATGTGTGGCTGCAAGCTGGACCTCAGGCTGGCGTGTGGGACACGGCAATCTGAGGTTTGCAAGTACAGCTTTATAAAGGGATGGGATGGGACCCTGACATAGTAAGGCTGTGACTGGATGCAGCGTACGTGACCTTGCTCTTGGTAGCACCTTGCTGCTTGCATTCCTTCGCCAGGCTCTGTGCTCACAGCACTTCACATGCCCCAGGGTGTGAACTCTGAGACAGCAGACTCTTTTCTGAGGGGCATCTTTTCTCTGGAGCTCGGGCTCTGAGTTCCATCACTGGTTGACGCAGAGACCCTTCCTATGGGAAGGACCACCACAGGGCACAGAGGGATGGAAAGCTGTCTTCCCGCTCATGCAGTAAAATAACAGTAATGACAGTAACAGGGAACATTTGATAACTAGGTTCTCCCATGCTGGGCCCTGCTCTGGGCACTTTATATGCAAGTCATCATCTATTCCTCCCCCAACCTGTGAGGCTGGCATTCATATCTCTTTTTTACAGATGAGGAAACTGAGGCTCAGAGAGATGGGGTGAGCTGCCCAGGTGACCTGGCTGTGGCAGAGCCAGGATTCCAGCCCAGCTCTGGCTGATGCCAAAGCCTGGAGTTTGAGTGATCAAGCCGGAGGCAGCGATACTGCAGCCTGGAGGCCAGGTTGGGCTGCAGATGTGTTTGGTTTGGCTCGCTCCCTGTTTAATTCTTTTCTAATTGGTTGGCAACATCGAAGGATGGAGAGATTTCACAGGAACATCCATTGTCCTGATTCTCTAAGCAGAGTGGGATAATCTGGCTAAGCTGGGCCCGCTTGTGCACCTGGCAACGTGGGGAGGGCTGCCCCTGTGGCCAAGGTCTCGGCTCCGGGCTTTTCTCCAGACCCCACCAGTCCCTATCACCCCTCTCACCTGCCTACTTCACTCATTTCCAGGACCCTTAGAGGCAGGAATAGAGCTCTGAACATCCACTCTGCCTTGTCCACAGTGGGCAAGGGGATAGCCCAGGGCTCCCGGAAAGACCTGCTCTATCTCCAATTAGCCTTGACCTCCACTCACTGCAGCCTGTGCCTGCAGCTCCTCCGTGTCCACAGCCTCAACGGGGAAACAGAGGCCCAGAGAGGGGAAGGCGTGTATTAGTTTCCTATTGCTGCTGTAACAACTTATCATGGATTTACTGCCTTAAACCAATACATATATCTTCTCCTGCAGTTCTGGAGGTCAGAAGTCCAAAATTCATCTCACTGGTTAAAATCAAGGTATCAGCAGGGCTGTGTTCCTTCTTGAGGTCCTAGGAGAGTGTCTTAGTCTGTTCAAGCTGCCATAACAAAGTACCACAGGCTGGGTGGCTTATAAAAATAGAAATCTATGTCTCATAGTTAGCCTGGAGGTCCAAGGTCAGGGGACCAGCCTGGTAGGGTGAGACCCTTTTCCAGGTCACTCATTTCTTGTTGTGTCCTCACACAGTGGGAGGGGCAAGGGAGTTCTGTGGGACTTCTTTTATAAGAGCGCTAATCCCATTCATGAGGGTGGAATGACCTATTCACTTCCCTAAGGCCCTGCCTCCTAATACCATCCCACTGGGGGTTAAGATTTCAACATAGGAATTTTGGATTCACACATTCAGACCATAGCAGAGAGAATCTGTTTTCTTGCTTTTTCCAGTCCCTAGAGGCTGCCTGTATTCCTTGGCTTGAGGCTTCTTTCTCTGCCTTCAAAGCCAGCAGTACCGTGTCTTCAAATCTCTCTCCTGCTTCCCTTTTATAAAGACCCTGTGATTACACTGGACCACCAGGATCATCTCCCCATCTCAAGATCCTTGACTCAATCACATCTGCAAAGTCCCTTTTACCGTGTAAAGTGCATATTCATAGCTTCTGGGGATTAAGATGTGGACATCTTTGGGACCGTTTTTCAGGCTCCCACACGGGACTGGCTGAAGGTACAGTGTGAGTGCAAGGAGCAGAGTGCGAAACTCAGGTCTGCATTTTTCTCAGAGCCCTTTTCCAACACCATGCAGCCTCCTTCACAAGAAAATGTTTAAATCCTGTTGTTTGGGGACTTCCCTGGTGGTCCAGTGGTAAAGAATCCGCCTTCCAATGCAGAGGACGTGGGTTCGATCCCTGGTCAGGGAACTAAGATCCCACATGTCATGGGGCAACTAAGCCCATGAACCATGACCACTGGGCTCATGCGCCTCAACGAGAGAAGAGAAAACCCGCATGCCACAACCAGAGAGAAACCCGCACGTGGCAACGAAGAGCCCGCAAGTCTCAACTAAGACCAGACTGAGCCGTAAATAAATAAATAAATAAATAAATAAATAAATCTTTAAAAAATATATATATATCCTGATGTTTCATACGGAATGGGAAGAAAGGGACAGGAGCAAGGATTTGGGTAAAAGCTGAGTGAGGGAGCCCCCAGATTGCAGGGATCCTGGGGCTGTGTGTCTTCAATGGCAGAGCCCAGGGGTGATCCGTAATAGAAACAAAAATGGGAACAGGGCAGTATTCTTGTCCTCGGCCAGGCCCCTGCGTTCACCAGCTCTACCCATCTCCATCTGGCCTCCAGTCTCCAGCCTCTGCCCTCCCACCAACACTCCTTTCCTGAAATGCAAATCTGAGCACTTCCCTCCACACCTGCCATGGCCCCCAGGAAAAAATCCACATTCAGTGCCCGGCATTCAAAGGCCCATGACTTGGTTCGTCTGCCATCTCCACCCTTCTGATCTGGAGAAAGGGCTATACTGGGGGCCGGGAACTCAGTGCCCCTCTTGTCCTGATTCCATCAGTCACATTCACATTTGGTATATTATTCCTCAGCTACTCAGCACAAAATGCTGTGAGTGGTTGGCCCCATTTTATAAATGAGGAAAAGTGTCCAGAGAGGTTGAGTGGTTTTCCCAAGGTCACACAGCTAGGGAGAGGTAGACCTGAGGTTTGAACCCAGCTCTTTCGACTCCCCGAGGAACGGCTTCTGAGGCTTTGAGCCCAAGGCCTGGCACGTACTGTGGGTCTGACAAAAGTGTTCAGGACAGAAGACCGCTGTGGTTTTTTGTGAGCATCTTCCAGCTGTGATTCTAACAGCCACCAGTCGGGAAGCATCGTAAATTGAAAGCAGTGAGGTGGACAGCCCCAGACGGGATCCTTTATTCTGGAGGAGTAATTCCTGGCATATGACTGGGACTTAAGATAAAAGCCTGCCAGAATTAGGCTCCACAGGGCATCCTGCCCTGCCCTACTCCGGGGATGCAGTTCACAGCCCTGGCAGCTGCTGTGGAGACGGAGAGAGCTGGCTGGCAATCCTCTCTCCGCCACCACCACTGCGAAGCTGAGGCAAGCCACCCCTTCTCTGGGCTGACCCCCTCCTCTCTCTCCACAGTGTCTTCTCATTCATATTGTAGATGGGGGCGAGACAGAAAGGGTAACCCAGGCTCACCCCAACAGGACAGCACCCTCGGGCTCCAAACCCACCAGTCAGTGCAGTCATTTCATTAGTAATGCATCAGCAATTGCAAGTTCCCTGCAAACCTCCCATCTCCCCCGGGTCCCCTGCACTGGGTACAGCTAGCAAGGCCACAGCTGCCTGACCCCACTGTTTACTTTATTTGCCTGAGGCTAGTATTATTATTTTCATCACCTCATTAGCAGGAGGAGGGGGGCCTGTGACTACGGCGGTCTACATGGTACCCGGACACTGCAGCCTCAGCCTGGCCCTCTGCCCCACTTGGTCAAACCCCAGCTGTGCTCTCGGCTCACCCCACCTACAGTAACATAACAGCAGCACAGACACTGGAAAGCCCCCTTGTTCCATCACCTTTGTTTTCATGTGGTTCGCTGAGATGTGTTTTAGTAAGTTGAATGTTTTTAATACCTTTTAATACCTTTTAATACCTTTAATACCTTCCATTTCTATTTCATGCAAAGTGGAAAAGAACCTGAAAAAATAAATATATGTATGTGTATGCATGTATAACCAAATCACTTTGCTGTACACCTGAAACATTGTAAACCACCTATACTTCAATAAAAAATAAATAAAAAATAAAATAAATAACCATTGATCAATTAAAAAAACATGCAAGGTATTTTCAATACACAGACATGTAATTTCATGTTTATAAACCCTTTAACCAAATACACTTTAATAGAAGTCTTGATTCACATAGATCAAAAATGTTCCTTCTTTTCCATCCCAGCCGGCATTCTGAGCCTGGGTGTCCTCATCCATGGCTTGGGGATGACGGGGATAGTAGGGCTGATGTCACATACTCCCTAAGGTTGTTTTTAAGTTTCATTCATTCATTTAACACGTTTGATTGAATACCTACTATGTGTCAGGAAGAGTGCTCTGTGTGGGGAACGGCATGGTGAACAAAATTCACGCAGTCCCAGCCCAATGGAGCTCAGAGCTGAAAACGGGAGACAGGCAGAAACAGTCCCATGAGAAAGTAGATGTGTGTTGGACCCTCCAAAGAATCAGGAAGGGGAGCCATAAGAGAGAGCAGGGGGATACTTGAGAATTGAAGTCCAAGGCAGGAGGAATGGGGGTGGGCAGTTTCCAGGAGGAACAACTCTGGGAGGGCTCCCAGGTGGAGGTGGGGCTTGCAGGTCCTTCCCCTGCTTTGGATCTCTGTTTCTTCATCTGTGCAATGGGGGAGGCATTTCTACTCTGCAAAGCTGATTGAGGGGAAATGAGGAGATGCACACGAAGAACGTTATCCAGCAGAAGATAAATGTTCAGTGGAGATCACATCCGAGGGTTTTTTGTGTCTGTGTGTGGGGAGGGATAGTGTGGGCGTGGGCTCCCATTGGGAGCAGCATTGGAGACAGCCTGCCTGGGTTGGGAAGCTGGCTCTGCTGATTGCCAAGTAATCTTCCCCAGTTTGGGGCTCTCTTTGGGTTTGTAAAAGACTCCCAGCTCAGGCACCCACACACCATGAGAAATGCCAGCTTCAGGAGGATGGGTACACCTGCAGGAGCAGGGGAGGTGGGAGGCTCCCGGCACCGAGGCACCCCAGGAACCCACACAGGGGTTGCCCAGCAGGCGCCAAGCTGGGCCTGGGGGAACCGGAGTGGCTCAGAAGTGGTCCTGGCCCAAGGTCTCTGTCCATCAACAGACCCGCCCCGTGTGATCAGCTCAGGGATGGACACAGACCCTGGCTGCTCTTGCAGCTCGGAAGGCCCCAGGAGCCTCCACATTTCTACTAGGACAGGTCGAAATGGGGATACTGGAATCCACATTTGCACAGCACTGCGCACAGGAAAGTGCCTTCCCGTCCGAGTGGGGCTGATGGAGGGAGGGCTGGGCTGCGGAGCATCAATCCGTGTTCGTGTTCGCAGAAGATGAAGGAAGTCTCCCTGAAACGGGAAACGACTGCAAAGATCTTTGAGCCAGGCCCTGACAGATAAAAAGGAATCCAATTCGCCTGTAAAAGAGGAGGGAGGGCAGGGCGATGCGGAGGACGGCGTGCGGGGTTGCACCGCGGGGCCTGCGGGGTTGGCTGGGTCCTCCCGAGGGGTGCAGGAAGGGGCCTCACTCGGACAAAGGCGGCCCGGGAGGCGTCCGTGGGCTCGCGCTGCCCCCTGGCGGTGAGATGCTCCCCGCGCAGCCAGCGAGCCAGCTGCCTTTGTTTGCCGGTGCCTGCTCCAGATTCCTGGAGATTCTGGAAGCCCCAGCTCCAGGCCCGGGTGCCAGGGCCGTGCCTTGGAGCCTGTTCGATTGCCGGCACTGCAGCTCGTGGACTGCAAACCCGCTCAGAGCCTCAGTTTCCCCCTGTGTAAAATGGGGATGAGGAGCACCCTGACTCATGAGATTGGGTGGGGGGCATTGATGGCGCTTCTGCACAAGTGGCACAAGATACTGATTGAGGCCTTCTTGCCCTTCACCTCTCCTTCCCCCCAACACACAGAAACACACACACACACACACACACAGACACACACACACACAGTAGCTTATGCATCAGCTAATGGGGTATTGGTCTCATCCTGACCCAGGTTACAGCTCCTTTACAAGTTTTATTAAGAAATCTACTCACATGGGGCTTCACTGGTGGCGCAGTGGTTAAGAATCCGCCTGCCGTTGCAGGGGACACGGAGGCCACGACAGTGAGAGGCCCGCGTACCGCAAAAAAAAAAAAAAGAAATCTACTCATATGGAACAGACTTGTGGTTACCAAGGGGGAGGGGGCGTGGGGGAGGGATGGAGTAGGAGTTTGGGGTTAACATATGCAAACTATTACATATAGAATGGATACACAACAAGGTCCTACTGTACAGCACAGGGAACTGTATTCAATATCCTGTGATAAACCATAATGGAAAAAAATATGAAAAAGAATGTATATATAACGGAATCACTTTGCTATACAGCAGAAACTGTAAATTGACTATATTTCCATTAAAACTTTTGTTTTTAATTAAAAGAAATCTACACATATGCACCATTTTGTGAGCCTGCATAGAATTTTACAGGCAATTTGGCAGAGTGGGAGGCATGCACGGGGTTTCCTCAAACAGGGCCTCGAAGTATCCTTTCCTCTCCTGTCCCCACCCTCATTTTTCTTGGTCTCCATCACAACTTTCCCCTCTTCTTGGAGAAGAGATTTTGTTACTGGTGCGACGTGCTCTCGCCCTACGCCCCCAAACATTGTTCCTAAGCAAATTCCTTACTGTCCCTGAGAGGAAGTTCAGGAATTCCTGAGAGGTATTTCCTCCAGTTTGGTCTGTGGGAAGTGTGTGGAGGTGGATCCCTGCCCATTACGTTCTTTCTGGAGCAGATCTGCCATCGATACATCCTGAAGCCTTAGCTTCCTTGGAGAGAGAGAGAGAGAGAGAGAGTCAGTTTGCTGGGGCTGCCAAAACAAGTAGCACACACTGGGGGTGTTAAACAACAGAAATCTATTCTCTCACAGTTCTGGAGTGGGGAAGTTCAAGATCAAGGTGCCAGCAGGTTTGGTTTCTTCTGAGGCCTCTCTCCTTGCCTTGCAGATGGCCACCTTCTCCCTGTGTCTTTACATGGCCTTCCTTCTGTGGGTCTGTGTCTTAATCTCCTCTTCTTAAAAGGACACACATCATATTAGATTAGGGCCCACCTTAATGGCCTTGTTTTAATTTAATCCCCTCTTTAAAGACCCTATTTCCAACTACAGTCCCATCCTGAGGTACTGGGGGCTACGGCTTCAATCTATAAATTTTAGGGGTATATGACTCATACCATAACAGAGAGAAAGTAAGAAAGAGGAGGAGAAGGGAGGGAGGAAGGAAAGGAAGGAAGGAAGGAAGGAAGAAAGGATGGGAAAAGAATGAAAGGAGACAGTTTGTCCATATTGTCTTTTGCTTTCGTGCTGTCACTGGAGTTTATGTGATGCAGTGACAGTGGCTCACAGATGAGGACCAAACACAACCTGCAGCTGTGACTGACAACATTTAAAAGTCAGGCGAGGGGGCCTCCCTGGTGGCGCAGTGGTTAAGAATCCGCCTGCCGAAGCAGAGGACACGGGTTCGTGCCCCGGTCCGGGAAGATCCCACATGCCGCGGAGCGGCTGGGCCCGTGAGCCATGGCCACTGAGCCGGCGCGTCCGGAGCCTGTGCTCCGCAATGGGAGAGGCCGCGACAGTGAGGAGCCCGCGCACCGTGATGAGGAGTGGCCCCCGCTCGCTGCAACTGGAGAAAGCCCTCTCACAGAAACGAAGACCCAACACAGCCAAAAATAAATAAATAAATTTAAAAAAAAAAAAGGCGATTTCCCGTGAGAACCTGGATTTCTTTTCCTCTTGAATGATGTGCCCCGCCCCACATTCTGAAGGAGTGAGGGGAGCCCATATCCGGCAGGGCTTTAGCTTTGTGGTTCCCCACGCTGCCCACTTGCCCACCTCACTCACTTTACCTGCTCAAGTTCTGCAGGGGGCTGGACTGGAGGTCCTTGCTGTGGGGAAAGCAGCTCACAGCCCTGGTGGGTGTGGCTGGAGAGGGGAGGCCTTCAGGGGACTCAGGAAGGCAGATGGGCACAGTGGGGAAAGCTGGGGTTAGACAGACCTGGGTCTGAATCCAAGTTCTGTTATCTGTAAGCTGCTTAAGACTTTGGACAAGTGGCTGCCTCTTTCGGAGCCTCAGTTTCCCTCTCTGTGAAATGAGTATAGTAATGTCCTACTCCCCAGGGCTGTGTTAGGACCTGATTAAATCAAAAGAAGTAATTTCTGCCAAAGTGTCTGGCACATAGAAGGCCTTCGATAAACACACAGCTCAGAAGATTTCGAGTGTGGAGCTCACTTGGGTGCCTTTCTTCACCATCACCCCCAGTGCTACCTGGGGAATCGTATTTTCAGACAGCCTTTAAAATGAACATTTTCCGTGAGTGGCAGTGAGTGAGTCCCGGGCTGGGAGTCAAGGATTTGAGAGTCATCCAGCGCCAGCTTCGCAAGTTGTTTTATTCTCCTGCTCTCAAGAGCTCCACAGAGGAATGAAAGGCGGCAGGGGCACCAGAGTTGGGGGCCAGCAGTGGGGAAAAGGAACTGTGTGTTCCCTAAGTGCTGGGTGCTCTGTGTACACCCAGCATCTACCAAGTTGCCCCCCAAAGGGCTCTGCCCTTGCCTCGCCATCAGAGCAATCCATCTTAGCGGGGGGGATTGTGCCCATTATACATAGGTGGAAACTGAGGCACAGACAGGTGAATGGTCATGCCCAAGTCTTATAGATTGAAGAAGATTCAGAATTTGAGCCCAAGATTGTCCCTGCAGGGTCTTTAATTTCCCTTTGACCAGGCTGTCTTCGGAGGGGGAAGAGAACTAGCCCAGGGTGCCATTTCTGGGTGGTCAATTGGATTCTTCTAGGTCGAAATTTCTTTGACTCGACTCCAATTACCAGTATTTTTGGAATGAGTTCAGGAATAAGGATTCTACGTGTGTCCATGAGAAAAGTTGTATGGGATTTTGGAGGAATTTGGGTGCAGAGAGGAAGCCAGTGCGTACGAGCATTTGACACATCCTTTGATTCTGAACCAACCCCTTAGAGTGTACACCAGAGTTAATGGGGAAACTTTCACTCACTCACTCATTCATTCAGCCCTCCTTCCATTTCCTCTTCATTCATTTGTTCAGGATCTATTTGTTGAGTGCCTACTTGTTGCCATGGCTGAGGGCTACCGACTGGGGGCTGAGTGGAGAACCAGGTCCCTGCCTTCGCGGAGCTTGCACACATGAGAGGGACGCAGTCAGTCACAAACATAAAGCATTAAACCGCCGTGTGGCAGTGAGAAGGACAAGGAACAAGACGGAAGGGTAAAGGGATGGCGGGTGTCCAGGAGGTGGGGAGGGTGGCATCCTTGTAACGTGGAAAGAAGGGGCAGCTCTGTCGCTGGAGAGTCAGCAGAAACCAGAAGTAGCTCTCAGGGAAAGTGCATGCTAGGCAGAGGGGACAGAAGGTGCAAAGTGTTTGAGGAGGGGATGAGAGGCCAGTACCTGAGGCAGGAGCAGGGGGAGATTGGAGTGGGGGATATCAGGGGCAAATGGTGAGGCCAGGGAAGGACTTTGGGTTTTATTCCGAGTGAGACGGCAGCCACTGGAAAGCTCCACGCGGGGGAAATGCAGCATCTGACGTTTATTTGAAAAAGACCACTCTGGTCCCCGGGAAGCTAGAAGCAGCTGAAATGACACCGGCTTGCACCGGGCTGTCGTCTGTAGTGCGGGGTGAGCAGGGGTCAGGCTGGAGTTTGAGCAGCTGCATTTGCTGACTGACTGGATGGGGGGCAGGAGAGAGAGTCAAGGGTGAGGCAAGGTTTGGGCCGCAGCACCTGAAAGGATGGAGATGGTGGGGGAGGAGCACATGGGAGGAGGGTCTGGTCCAGGCTTTGTGCTGCCACAGTCAGTGTGTCTCTGTCGCAGTCGGCCCTCAGGACAGCACCCGGCGCGGGGGAGGTCCCTGACACTCATTTATGATGAGACACTGCAGGGCGGGAGCCTAGAGCCGAGGTGTGAGGATCTGCCGTGGGAACGTCAGCATTGACTCTCCCACCAGTGCTCACTCGCCCAGGCTCCCTGCTCAGTGTTCTCCCTGCAGAGCCCTGTCAGACCTTGCGCTGTGGTGCAGGGGCTGCCACTGCCCCCAGCTTGTGGATCAGACAGCTGAGCTCAGAAACTGGATGTGGCCACGTGACTGTGAACCTCTGAGCTGGGTGGCCTCTCTGGGTGGGCAGCATGGGATACCCGGGGCTGGGCACAGGCATTACAACCTCCTAAGTCTGGGTGAGGCTTGGACGAACCCTCCTCTCCGTGCCCCTGCTAGAGCCAGGCGTGGTACAGTGCTTGTCATGCTGAGCTGCTCCAGGTTGCCAGGCACCCCACTCTGTTGCTCAGTAACAGGGAAAGACATTGTCCCACAAGTGAAGACCCAACCCCTCCTGTGTGGGTGTGCGTGTGGGCACGTACGTGTGCGTGCATGTGTGTGCGTGCATGTGTGTGCGTATGTATCCATGTATACGTGTGAGCATTTGGTGGGGAGGACGGAGGAGGAGGGTGTTGACAGGTGCCTTGTCTACCCCCCTAAATGCCAGACCCTGCCATGTGGCAATGCTCGTGCCCAGAGGAGGAAACGGGCTCGATCGCTTCTCCCTCCCCAGACTGGGAGCCCATTAGGGCAAAGCCCAGGGGGTTCACCCCACACTGTTGCGGGCCTTATGTGCATTTGGAGCACATGTGAGATGAATGAAGAGATGAAGGGACAGCTTCTTTGTCCTTGGATCTTACAATGACTCTGTAATTGCAATGACTCATTTTACAAGGAAGTAGTTGCACTCTGAGAGGGGAATGCTAAGTGGCCCACCCCGGTGGAGGCAGGGATGGGGGTGGGAGAAGGAGGGGGTAGCTCAGGCCCCAGAGCAGCCTGCAGACCCTCTTCTCTCTCCATCACCTCTGCTGTGCTGAGTCGGGGAGGACAGACTTGGGGCATCATCCAGACCAGATCAAGTCCCTGCTAATCCCCACTCACTGTGCAGCCTTGGTCAGTCACTTCCCTTCTATGTCACTCAGGGTTTTACTCTGCAAAATGGAAGGTAATAGTACATACCTCAGAGGATGGGCTGGAGAATGGAATGAGACCATCAGTGCTCCATGTAAACTGTAATAATGATAGTGGCTGATGTCACTGAGGGCTCACTGTGTGCCAGACATCATAGTAAACTCTTTATGTATCATATCATTTAATCATCACAAAGCCCTCTGAAGTCAATACTATCATCCTCTGTGGTTTACAGATATGGAAACTGAGGCTCACGGCAGTGCACTGGCTGCCACCCTGCTTGTAAGTGGAACCACGTGGTTTAAATGGTAACTAAGGTTTGAGTCCCCTCCCCTCTTCCCTCCTCCACCTCCAGGGTAGGGTCCCAGGGCCCTGAAGGGCTGAGGAGCCCCTGGCTTCAAGCAGGGGCTGGGAGCCCCAACCAGGCTGTGCAAGTGAACTAGCTGTGGCTACACTGCCCCCGAGTGGTGAGAATGCAGCATAGCCCCTGATGCAGTGGCTCAAGCTGCACAGACCACAGAATCCTCCGGAAAGCATGGTATTCCTTGGACGGAGCCTGGATAAGTTTCCTGTGTGCTATAATATTAATACGTGTTCATGCATTTCCCTGTGTGAGGAGTAGGCAGGTCTTTGAGTGGGAGCTTCTGGAGACAGTGCCCCTTTTCTGTTCTCCTTTTCAGCCCTTTGTGGCAGTGACACGCTGGTAAAGGTTTAACGACTGGCTTCCAGGGCATAAAACCAGAATGTGCAGCATTTACCATTTTCCGTGGTGCAGACGCATCCCTTGTGCTTCGGGCTGTGGAGTCTTCAGGTCTGAGCAGCCTTGAGGTTTTGCTTCCTAATATTCCTCTGTGCTCATACATACATTCATGTCTTTGGGGGCTTTTTGTTCGACTACAGATGAGATGGTACCTCCTACATTTCTCTTTGATTATTTGTTATTTTTGCTTAAGGAGCTTGGCCATCTCCCTAGGCCATCTGCTCTGTAGCAGGGGCACAGCCATGCCCTGGAGGGATTACCTTGATCTATTTCACCACTACCCTCACACCGGCCCCAAGAACATCCAGGGGGCTTCCTCCCCTTCTGTCTCCACGTTCAGTGCATCTTCATATGTGTGTTTTTACATCTAGTGGATAGGTTTTCAAGAGTGGGGTTCCTGGGCCAAAAGGTAAGTGTTTATGAACCTACAATATTTTTTTCCAGAATTCTTTCCAAAGTGACTGTAGCAATTAACGCTCCCATACCGTTGTATGAGACTGACTATCTCCCCACATCAGAATCAGATTGACCACTCTTTTTGAATGTTGCAAATCTAACGGGTGAGAACAACATTGCACTTTATTTTGTTTTGCGTTTCCCTGATGACAAAAAAGTGGATTTGCTTTTTCATATTCTTTGCTCATTTTTAGATTCATTGTTTGCCTCATTTATGTAGGGGTTCTTCTTATACTGGGAAAAATCAACTTTGTCACATACATAATGTTTTTCCCAAACCTTTTGATTTTGAGCATGCTATCTTTTGCTTTTCAAAAATTTAGGCGTATTGTGCAGTCAGCTTTGTTTCTCCTACCTGTTGAAGCACCTGGGTTTCCTGACTTGTTTTATTTTTATTTTTTTAAAAATTTTATTGAAATATATTTGATTTACAATGTTGTATTAGTTTAGGTGTACAGCAAAGTGATTCAGATATATATATGTGTATATATGTATATTTTAAAAATCTTTTCTATTATAGCTTATTATAAGATATTGCGTACAGTTCCCTGTGCTATACAGTAGGTCCTTGTTGATTATATATTGTATATAGAGTTGTGTGTATATTATCCTGACTTGTTTTAGATCACCTCCATTCAAAGATATTTTCCTAAGATGTCTTCTATTATTTTTATTTTGTTTTTTACATTTAGATTCTTAATTCACCTTGAATCTTTTTTTTTTTTTAATGTACGATCAATATGGCCCAGATATTGTTGTCCACCAGATGTAAGTTACCATAGATTTCTCATTGAAATGAAAGGCCACCATTTTAAGTATTAAATTTCTCTGTGAACTTGGGAGTGTTTCTAAATACTTTGTCCTGTATCATTGTCCTCTTGATGGTCATTGCCTTATTGTGCCTTTGCAGTCTCTTAAATTAGCTTTTTGTTTGTTTGTTTGTTTTTTGGTTTCTGTGGTAATGCCACACTGTGTTTACTATGCTAGCTTTATAGTCAGATTAAATATTTTCCCTTTTCAAGAATATTTTGCATTTTCTTGACATTTGCTCTTTCATAGTACATACCTCTTTCATAGTACATAGTACATAGTACATAGTACATATGTACATAGTACATAGTACATACCTCTTTCAAGTTCTTTCATAAGAACTTTAAAATAACTTTGTCCTTTTCAAAAACTATTGAGATCCTAACTGGAATGATAGGAATTTATGGTATGTCACTTTCCTATTCAGGAACCTAAAATTTCTTTCTGCTCATTTAAGACGTATTTTGTGTCTTCAATAAGACTGTACAGCTTCATTCATATAGGTGCTGTATCTTTTGTGTTAACTCACTTGCTAGGTATTTTATAATTTGCCTTTGATGTAAATAATTTTATTTTTTTCCATTTTACTTCTAAAGGTTAGTGGGAATGCAGACAGAAGATGAATAATTTTATTTTTTTTCCATTTTACTTCTAAATGGTTAGTGGGAATGCAGAGAGAAGATAATGAGCTCATCAATACCTTTAAAGGAGAGCATAAATGAGGACACTGCTATTTCCCAGACCCTAGTTCAAGTTAATAAGAGGAGGGCCGGGCTTCCACTGGGTCCAGCAGGCTCGGGGAGTGGAGGTCAAGGCTGGCTGCCGGGCTTCGCGGCGACAGGCAGGCGTCCCCGGCCAGGAGCCCAGCAGGGCCTGTGCAGGAGGCAACTGTGGCCAAGGGAATGGCAAGGTCTCAGGCATCAGACAGAGCAGGGTCCACATCCTAACTTTTGCCTATGAGCTGGGTGCCCTTGGCCAAGGTCATCACCTCACTGGGCCTCTGTTTTCTCATCTATAAACTAGAAATAACAAGCCTTGACTCACAGAGCTTCACACATTGAAGGGCCTGACAATGTTCTCTTTCTCTCTCGCCTCTTGGAATCTGACTACACCTGATTGTTCATTGTCAGGCGTATCTGACCTTCTACAGTTTGCCGTCTCCATCAGCTGGAGTCCTCGGGGCGTATTCAGAGCCCCCTGTGTCCGGAGGGAGGATGCCTGCCCTCTGTGCCAGCTCTGGGCAGCCGGGTGGACTTGGAGCACGTGTCCTAGACTCCAGGGTCACAGCCAATGGAAATCCTGGGGTGACACCCGTCAGCCTTTGAGGTCAGCCGTCTTCCCTGCCTCCTAGTGCCTGTGTATCTTAAACACCCCTTAGACGTGACCCTGTGGGGCTTGCCGAAACCTTGCTATTTTGGTTTAAATTGACCCATCTGGCCTTGGCCCCAGGACCCTACTCACAGACCCCCCATAAAGCATGTGCTCCAGGTCCTTCCTCTCTCTGTCTGCACTCTGCCTTCACCTCCCCGCGTGGCCCCTCAAGGTATGCTGTGTACGTCCTCCAGGACCTGTGAGCCATCAACTTCTCTTTTAATTTCTCTTGTGGTCTGTGGTTGAACCTCGGCTCACCTTCTGGCACCCTGTTCAGGTGTTAACAAGTGTTCATTTAATAGCTTCCTAATACCCTCCTTGCCCTGAAGTTTCCTCTTGGTAATTTTCCATGCACTGACCCCACCCTGCCCCTTGGCTATAAATTCCCACCTGCCCAGCTGAGTTCAGAGTTGAGCCCGATCTCTCTCCCCAGCTGCAAGACCCCAGTGCTGTGCCCCATACCCTTCATGATGGCCCCCCTTGAATAAAATCTTCCTTACCAATTTCAACAAGTGTCATGAATAATTTTCTTCTCTTTTTCTTTTCCAACAATGGCATGGGTTTGGGAGTAAGAGCTGTGGCCTCAGGCTTCATCAGCCCCTCACTGTTTTCTTATCTATAAAGTATTGTGTGGAAAAGATCTGGCTCAGGACTGTGTGTGTGTGCATGTGTGTTTGTCCAAGCCTGGAGCAGGAAATGTACAAGAAGAATCTGGCATATCTTGTCACGCCTAAAAGTAAGAAGCTATCAAAGACTTTTAGAACAGGAGAGGAGCTGATTTGAAGGGCTCCTCCCCTGTATAAGGATGGGATAATATTAGCTTCAGAAAGAATAATGGCTTCAGTGGATTGAAATAGAGCAAATGCATAAAATCTTTACGTTGATAACAATACTACCTCTGACTAGGTTGCTAGGGTTTCTAGGGTACCAGTTTATTATTTTGAAAATTGATAAATAAAGGGAAAGAATAAAACATTTATCTTGCCTTCCCTCTATAGACTATATTTCAGGATAAGCAGGTGGTTGATGAAGCAATATTCTGTTTTTGAGAAGAATCAAAGCTAACAAATGCAGGAGGAATGAAAGAGTTAGAAAACCAACTTTTTGCAAATGAAACACTCCATCTCAGCAATGTTCATTAATTTCTGCTAAACTTCTCAAGGGACAGATTGATGTGTTACTGACACTGGATGGGACAATCAGGCTGACACTTCCTTAACTCACTGGGCAATTTAACATCACCAAAGTGGGGACCCCCCAGACACGAGGTGTCCCCTGACACGGTAGGAAGTACACAGCACCACCTGTAAGGTATTCTTGCCCAAATTTCTCACCTGGAATTTCATCAAGCTTCTAGAACTATGTTTTTAGAATATATGTGGGAGAGGGGAACTTATAAGCATCATCAATCAATCTGCCAAAACCATAATGTGAGAAATTCTACAGGAAAAATGACCCTGTTTCTTCAAGAAATGAATGGCAGGCAGGTAGCAGGGGGAGAGCATCACTGAAGACTAAAAGAGAATTCAGAGACCTAGCAAAAAATGCAGTGTTGGATCCTTTATTTAGGTACGGATTCTAGTAAACCAACTGTAGAATGACATTGTGAAGACAAGAGGGGAATAATGAACATAGATGGTATTTAGTAAATACTACTTATTTTGTTGGATGTACTTTTCAAAAGTCCTTGAGTGACAGAAATTCATACTGAGTAAGCAGTCCAGGCTTTCTGCTTGGAGATTAACAGGTACACTGGTTCTTCCTTGGTGCTCTTTGGGCCAGTACCAGCGTCATGGCCCACGCATTTGGGAAGGGAAGAGATCTGAGCATCTTCCTCTGTTCCTCCCTCTTCTTCACACCTCTGTACTCCTTTCACTCCTCTGCCTACTGATGCATAAAATCTGTCTACTTCTTTCCAAATCTGACACCACCATTCACATCCAGGGAATCTTTTAACTGGGCTACCCCACACCCACTGTCGCCCCCAGCTAGTTCACTCTGCTCCTGGCAGCCAATACAACCCTTTAAGCTTTGGGAGACAAGTTAGAGCAACACTAGCTGCAGTAAGAAATAAACTCTAATGCTATGTCTTCACCTATGGAATTAATTCCATAGAATTCTATTTATGTCTTAAGTCATTGTCCAATGTGGGCGACCCTGGTTGGCAGGAGACTTCTGTCCACGAGGAGACTAGGTGCCTTTATCTTGTGTCTCCACTCTCCTCCAGGGCCTCAAAATCCTCTGCCTCGGGCTTCCCTGGTGGCGCAGTGGTTGCGCGTCCGCCTGCCGATGCAGGGGAACCGGGTTCGCGCCCCGGTCTGGGAGGATCCCACATGCCGCGGAGCGGCTGGGCCCGTGAGCCATGGCCGCTGAGCCTGCGCGTCCGGAGCCTGTGCTCCGCAACGGGAGAGGCCACAACAGAGGGAGGCCCGCATACCACAAAAAAAAAAAAAAAAAATCCTCTGCCTCTGGTGGTGGAGCTGGAAGAGGGTGCAAAGATTTTGAAGAGTTCCACCCCAGTGATGTCACATCTCACTTCCACCTACATTTCACTGATGACAATGAGTCATCTGACCACCAGTGGATGCAAGGCAGACTGGGAAATGTAGTCCCTGGCTGGGTAGGAGCCTCCCCAGAAACAACACCACTCCTGTAACTCTCCGTGTGGGGAGGATAACACATGTAGAGCACTTAGGACCATGCCTGGCACATAATGAGCGCTTAATAAATGTTACCATTTATTATTTAACCAACACCCACACATTACTCAAAAAATTAAAATAGAACACAAAGGTTTAAAATAAAGGTTAATTTTCCCTCCCATCCTCTGGTCCCTTTGCTAAGAAAACCAGTGTCCTCAGTTTCTAGTACATTCTTCCATTATACGTATAATATGTGTATATGCACTCATGTGTTAAAGTACAAATACATAAGCATATCTTTTTTAAACAGCAGTGATATCATGCTATATATTTGCTTTGTTTCCACTGAACAATATGTCTTGCAGATCATTCCAAATTTGCAGCTAGATCAGATACATTCATTTTACCAACTGCATAGTTTTCCA
The DNA here is from genome assembly GCF_002837175.3 of Physeter macrocephalus. Classification (NCBI taxonomy): domain Eukaryota; kingdom Metazoa; phylum Chordata; class Mammalia; order Artiodactyla; family Physeteridae; genus Physeter; species Physeter macrocephalus. Next base: position 5,453,358 of record NC_041215.1, read on the forward strand.
TTGAATGATGGGGACATAATTATTTGAGCAATCTTCTAGCGATGGGGAAGATGTTTATGTAATTTTCTTTTTTTTTTTTCCAATTGGGTCAAAGGAATAACCCGCAGGCTGCCTGCATGTAACAATGAGGACAGAGGCCTTGAGTTATTTATGGGAAGGCATTGCACTGGGCAGGCTGCTGACAAGTGTGTGCTCAGAGTCTCATCAAGCTTCCGGAGCCCAGATCGGGTGTCTTCTGGACTCGTCACCAGCCAGCTCTTTGGAAAAAGGACTGAGACCTGGGACAAAGGGACATATTACAGACTTGACCACAAGAGCAACCAGTTTGGAGAAAGTGATGGGACTTGAAATATATATATATATTTACTGATTAAATGAACCCTTCCTGTTTCTTCAGCCTTGACAAGGTCACGTATTTTGGCTGTTGGTTTGGCTCTTCCTCATGCAAGGTGGCTGCTCCCCAAAAAAGCAGCTGGAGAGAGAAAGAGAACATCTGTAGTGACCTGGCTGGCAGGGATGTTCCACGCTCCCCCCAAATCACAGCCTTTTCTGGGTGCAGCTTGGAAATGATTCGTCCAGTCCCCCCTTATTTTCCTGCTCCTTTGTCTCTCTGTGGGTTTGCACAGCTCAAGCCTGAGCCCAGCCCCGCAATCACCTGCCCATTCATTCCACAATCATTTCCGGGGTACCTGTCATGGAGCAGATGCTGAGTGGACCATGTTAAAACAAAGCTTGCGAGACTCACTGAGAACTCGCCCTGGCACCATGCTGTGTGCTCTACTTTCATCCCCTCTCTGACTGCTGCCCACAAGCCAGTCTTAGGGTGCTAGAGAGGACTGCATGACTGAGGCCACAGCAAGCTTCACTGTGAGTACCCAGTGAACGCCAGCCATTACTATTACTAACACTATGATTGCAAAGCTCTAAGCATTTTGCCTGGTGGGTAAGAAGTTAACACGAACCACACTATTCTTGCCTTGAATCAAGGCCATTTAATCTTGTTGAACATTTTATTAACAAGAAGACAAATGGGTTTTCCTTCTTGGCAAAATCTCAGTGTTCTTCGGAACCAATGCCTACCCTCTGCACAGATGATTCTGAAAGCCAGTGCCAGCCTCCAGCTCCCTCCCCATTGGTGTCTCAGTGACATCCCACTGTAAATAAGTAAGAAATGAAGTCATTATCTACTGCCATCCTGCCACAGCCTGGCCTTTTGCCAACATTCCCGGGGCCAACCTCCCCATCCCCAGCCAGATACCTGTGTGCCATCCCTGACTCATCCCCTCCTTCTCCTCCATTCAAACACCTCACCAGCCACCAGCTCCTGTCCCGTCCCCTTCCTTATCCCTTCCTTCTTTCTGTTCTTCTGCTGGGCAGGACACATCACCTCCTACCCAGGATACTACCATGATAGCAGTTCTGAAAGTGTGATCTGCAGACCCTGAGGCACCCCAACTTCCTTTCAGGGGGGCTGCAAGATTAAAACTCTTTTCATGGGAATACGGAGATGTTGTTTGCCTGTTTCACTGTGTTGATATTTGTACCAAGGATGCAAAAGCAATAGAGGTACAACTCCTGGAGCTTTTGCAGAAATCAAAGGGAGTAGCCCAAACCGTTGTCACCATCATTGTATTCTCCACCACCAGGCACTCATGGTAAAAAAAAATACGAAAAACGGAAAAAAAAAAACCAAAAAACAAAGAAAAGCCAGTTTCACTGAAGAATGTCTGGATGAAGCTGTATAAATCATTAATTTTATTAAATCTCAACCCTTGCATATACAACTTTTTACTATTCCGCCTGACAAAATAGGAAGTATGGATGAAGCACTTTTGTTGCAGAGTCAAATATGATAGTTGCCTTGAAGAAAAGCATTTTGTTAATTTTTTTGAGCTAAACTAGCCACTTTTTCATTGACAACCATTTCGCTTGAAAGCACAACTGACCAGACTGAAGTAACCAGACTGAAGTATTTGGTAGACATTTTCTTGAAAGTAAATGAAGTGAGCTTGTCATGTCAAGGGGGAAAAAATGACAATATTTGTTACCAATGATGAAATTTGAACTTGCAAGTGAAAATTTGAATTTGGGAAAATCCATGTCCACCACCGTGAGCTGGGCAGTTTTCCAATAATTAAACACTCTTCTGATAAGACATGTGGTAATGTTAGCGAATGTGATCTTTTGATATTTTAAAATGAAATGCACCTAGATTTGGAAGATCTGCATGACTCAGTGAACCAATGATTCCCAAAGGATGAATGCAGGATGTTACAAAATTGTGCACGAGGGAAGAGCCATCCAAGAAAGAACAATGGATTTTAATGTAGCAGAGGAGAAAGAAATTCAATGATATGGTTTCAGATTTCAGGTTGCAGCTAATCTTGGAGAAAGCACCATTTGTCAATATGGGGTATAATATCAAAGAAGAATATTCACAATTATCTAGAAAGGCTATTAAAATACTCTTCTTTTTTCCAACTGCATGTTTGTGTGAGACCAGATTTTCTTTCTATTCTTCGGCCAATATATCTCAACAGATTGAGTGCTGAGCAGACATGAGAATCCAGCTGTCTTTTATTAAGCCAGACATTAAAGAGATTTGCACAAAAATTGATGCCACTCTTCCACTAAATTTTTTATTTTGAAAAACACAACGATTTTTTATAAAAATAGGTATGTGAAATGTAACGGGCTTACAAATGAGTTAAAATAAGTGTTTTATAAATTTCTCCATTTTAATTTTGAATCCAATAAACATTGATAAATTTAACCCACATAAACAACAATGATAATTAAAACTATACATTTAATAAGTGCTAATGAATAATAAACATAAATATGTATAAATAATTAGTAAAATAATAAATAATTCTCAGGAATGAGACCCCAAAGTCTAAGAATGATTAATGTACTACATCTCCCTATTCTGCCACTTGCTAGTCTGACAATCTGTCCAAGTAGCAAACTTAACTTCTCTGAACCTCACTTTTGTCATCTGTAAAATGGGATAATGATACTTATCTGGTGAGGGTTAAATGCATGAACATCTATAGCACTATTAGGACAATGTCTGGCATAGAATGAGCGTGATGTGTGTACTCTTGACCAACGACTGTTTTTCTTTCCTTTTCTTTGCAGGCAGAGCCTGTCTGCCACTCCCAAGGCTGAAAATGCCAGCTATTCATTTTCCCCAGCCTCTCTTGGCTCAATTCTAGACAATGAGATCTGAGGGAAAGTTGGCTGGCATGGAAATTCCATTTTTTCTTGCTTTTGGACGTAGTGTTGGGAGCAGGGGTGAACATCAGGGGGAAGCAAGAAAAGAATCACACAATAGCTGACCCGGAGCCAGCCTGACATTGATCTGCTGAATTAACCAAGCCTGTGCCCGCTTGGCTCCTGAGGATCCTAAGGCTACGAGAGATTACGTGATGTGTCCAGGGAATCAGGGCTAGTAGGAGATCACAGTCATCATGATTCCTCTGGGAAGCAGATATTATTTCTACGGTGCAGCAGCTGAAACTCAGAGGTTATGTAATTTGCTGAAGATCACACAGCTAGAATGTGATGGGACAGAGATTCCAACCCAGGTCTTCAAAGCTGGGGAGAGGGGCTAGATGAAATACAGGACACCTATTTAAGCTTGAATTTCAGATAAACAACATTTTTTAAAAAGTGTAACTATGTCCCATTCAATATTTGGGATCTACTTATACTAAAAAATGTGTTATTTACCTGAAATTCAGTTTTTACTGGGCATCCTGTATGTTTACTTGCTAAATCTGGCAACCCTGTAGAGCTGGGGACCTTGATTTTGTGTCCCACTGCAAAGTTGCTGTGCTGAGCTCACCCAGCACGCCAGCCACCTAAATAAACAAGGGACAAAATTGGACGGCGTGATCAATGTTCTAACTGGGATGGAAATGAACTGGGCCCGACTAGACAGTGTAGGACAGTGGCAGGCCTATGAACTTATGCTCCAGCTTTACCTGGGGCAAGTTCATTAACCTCTCTGGATTGCGCTTATTTTTCTGCAAGCTGACAAAAAATACTGGTACTTAAGACCAAATGAGATCAGATTCGTAAAGTGCTTAGCTCCATACCCGGCACTAAGTGCTCCATAAAAGCCTCTATTCTTCCTCCTCCTCCTCATTTCATTTTGAGGTATTACTGTGTGTGTCATCATCACTGTTATTGTTTCTATTATTAGCATTAAATGCCTTGTTTATTATTAACGTTAAAGGCCTTGAGGCCTGCTGGAGGAAGGCCTCTCCTTGAAGCCACTTCTCTTTGTGCTGCCAGCAGAGGGCGCCATCGTCTGACACAGAGGCCACCAGCCGGCCTGTTGCCAATTTAAAGATACTTCTGGGATCAGGTTGCTGCACTTGGCCTGCGGCGCACTGGGGAGGGAGGGGTGGCAGCCTCTGGGCCCCAGGTTATAACTCAGCTTGTACTGCCTCAGACCTCAGACCTTTCCCTGCCCCCTCACCAGCGCAGTCCCATGCAAGAAGCCCCTGTCTGGCGTCCCATTTGGGGGATTTTTCTAACAAGGCCACCTCTGGACCATTTATTTCTTTCACCTCTTACCAATCCATGTCTCTGTTTTTGATAAAAAGCTCCATGGAGACTAATCAGAGGCGGCTCCGTTGATCTTTCTCCGGGATCTTTAGGCATGGGAGAGATGGATGGAACTGGGTTTGAATCCCTGGTGCTCCACTCACATGCCATGGGACCTTGGGCATGTTGGGCCACCCCTTCGAGCCTCAGTTGCCTCATCTGTGAAAAGGGAAAGCTTGCACCCAAAGCCGGGAGGAGCTGGCGTTAGCAATGTGCTTGCCCCACATTGCTAACACCTGGGGGCTCAGTCAACGGGACATGTCTTTGTTTCTTCTTCAGACTCAGGAGAATCTTCCCTAAGAGTCCATGCAAAGAAGGCTCTAGGCCGGTGGTGGAAATAAGAATTGATTTGCCTGTCATAGTTTCCAAAGAAGTCATCACATTTGTTGTTGTTTAATCTTTACAAGAAGGCTGTGGAATAAGATGTATTTTTATATCCACATTATAGCAAAGGTGTCCAGTTGAGGTCATGAATGGGGCATTTCCTCCAATGAAGCGTGAATGGCCTGTTTAAAGCTGGATGGTTCAGTCAGGACATCATTGTCTGGGACCCATCTGTGTGGACTCTCGATGGCCGGCGAGTGGTTTCTCTGTGTCAGGAGCTCGGCACGGTTCTTTGTAGGAATCCTTCTATTTGATCCTCCCAGCAGCCTTAAGGGATAGGGATGGTTTCTACCTTTGTTTCACAGAAAAAGAGACTGAGGCGGAAGATGGAACGCAGATTCCCTGACTCTAGACTCACGCATGTGGCCATCAGCCTCCAAGGGAAGGGCAGGGGTGTGGGTCTCGGGGTCAGGGGCCCTGCAGAATAGGAGGGGGAACTCTGCTCTCGGAAGACAGGGGTCTGATCCTGACCACCCCATCCATGTGACCTTCTGAGCTTTGGCCTCCCTATGTGCTGCCAGGTTCATGGGATTACTCTGAAGCTTATTTGAGAGAGTAGGTAGGAAATTGTTTCCTAAAGTGAATCAGAGGGTGCGGATTCAAGCTGAGCCCACTCTGGAATTCAGACAAGCCTGGGCCTGTTTGGGAAAGGTCGGGCAAGACACCCCCCAGGAGTCAATTTAGTGAGACTTGGGGTGGTTTGTGACTGAAGGAGAATGAGGACGTGGCTTTGCACACCGAGCCCGGGGAAGGCGGTGGCCAGGGTCCCTTGGGCCTGTCTTGAATATTGTCCTGCACTCTCAGCTTGGGGGCACCCCAGTCCAAGCCCTGCACATCGAGGGACTGGCGACGGAGCTGAGGGCCTTCTTTGCCAGTGGGCCCCTGAGCCCCCCCGGAGCCCTCACGGAGCCAATGTGGGACCAGGGCACAAAGTGACTTAGTGACAGTGGCCCTGGAGAGGCAGCTGAGGCAGAAGATGAGAAGACCGTGCCTGAGCTCCTGGGGGACCCTCCAGGGCTCCTAGATGCCTGCGCCTGGCGTGGGCAGGCCTGTACCCCGGAGGCACCACAGCCAAGGCACAGCCACTGTCACTGTCACGGTCAGGCTGGGGAAATCTGAGGTTCAGCTTTAAAGGTCTGTAGCGACGGGTTGACCTATGTGTCATTTCCAGGAGTTAATTCAGAAATGGGAGGTAATTTTCTGGCCAGGTCTTTAGACTGTCGCACAGCACTAATTAAATGAAAGTCTTTGCCTGTCGCCCAGTTCTGCATTGAACCCTTTGCTCCACCTTTACAAACAAGATGGTCTCACCTCTGAGGGCAGCTTCCCTCACCTGCAAAATGCAGGTAAAGACCACTCCCTCCTAGGGCACTGGGGCTACTTAGTGATACTCGGTGAGATGTGTTTGACTTATCAGGTGGCACTCACTCTTCTTTTCTTTTCTCCGTTTTCCTTCTCCTTCCCTCCCTCCCTCTTTCCTTCCCTCTCCCTCTCTTTCCATTTCTTTCCTTTCTTCATTCATTCAAAATAAACTGCAATGGAGGAAGAGAACAGACTTGTGTTTGCCAAGGGGGAGAGGCGGTGAGGGAGGGCTGCATTGGGAGTTTGGGATTAGCTGATGCAAACTAGTATATATAAGGTGAATAAACAACAAAGGTCCTGCTGTCTAGCACAGGGAACTATATTCAATATCCTGTGATAAACCATAATGGGAAAGAGCATGAAAAGGAATGTGTATATATACGTATAACTGAATCACTTTGCTGTACCATAGAAATTGACACAACATTGTAAATCAACTCTACTTCAATAAAATAAATTTTTAAAAAAATCACCCGTAATATTAGCCCTATGTACTCATTTTGGCTCTGCTCAGGGTCCAAGTGCCCTTACTCTGCTAAGCCAATTCACAGCCACTGTGACAATGACCATCCAATGGGCACTTGAGAACTGATCATTCCAGTGCCTCTGGGGGATAAAGTTCCAATGCAACCCACTGTTCCCTTACACAAACAAGATAGGCCAGACATCTCCCTGGACACAGCTGGTTTTCATCAGTTCTCCACGAGACAGTTTTGCCCCATTTATTTTTGATCACTGCTGACCATGATCATTTGCCTTCTCGTCTGGTTTTCACATCCCCGTTTCAAGGAGAGGCCAGCGAATATCTGAACAGAAGAGAAGTCAGCGTTTCCCGCCGAAAAGGGATGCAGCGTGGTGTGTGTTTGCTGGTGGGAGATGAGGAAGAAAGAAGACAGAATGTGATCCGCGAGGGATCTACCTGGGAAAGATGGGACAGGTAGAAAGAAGTGAGCTTCCATGTTCGTCAAAAGGTGTGACCAGAGATGTTTACATCCCTCGCTGCCAAAGGATGAGAGGGGGACGGCTTTCTCTGCAAAATCCCCTTCCTTTCCAAGAAGGCAGTAAAATTGCATAGCAGTTCATTTTAAAAAGTCAGCTGCCTGTGCCAGGTGATGGCACATCCGCATAAGGATGAGACCTGGTGGACACAAGGGGAAGTGAGGGCACTGAGATGGAGGGGCTGGTATTCATTTCAGTGTGGCTAATACTTGTTAAGGTACAATGTGTGCAACATGTAAACACAATAATAATATCACAGGGAAGTAAAGAACATTTTGTCAAGGTCTTTTTTTACTCTGTTTCTCCCTCCAGCCAATGAACCAGCTCTATAACGAATCCAACTGATGACACAGAAGAAAGAACAAAGATGAATGGTGGTGAGGAAATCTGGGCTATGTCTCTGTCCATTCAGAGAGAGTGAATCTGAGGTTGTCCTGGTAAGTGGCAGGTCAGATGGTGAAGCATAGGGTAGCAGCTGAGAACACTGATTTTTACAGCCAGATGGACCTGGGTTTAAATCCTAGCAACATCACCTGCTAGCTGTCAGACATAGGGAAAGTTTTTTAAACTTCAATAAGTCTCAGTTTTCTCATCTGCAAAATGGGATAAAATGCTAATGATAGTAATGTCATGCCTCCTAGGGCGGTTGTAATATTAGGTAAGATAAGCACCCGCAGGGAGCACTCCATAGAGAGGCCTCATCCTCATTGTCATTTACAAAGTTGTTGCCTCAGACCTCTTTCTGCTTCTCCCTGTCCACCCCACCCATTCTTCTTTCCAACCAGTCCTCAAATCCTATTAAGATTTCCTAGAAAATACCTTCCAAATCCATCCTCTCCCTTCCATCCACACTTAAACTGCCTGGCTTGGTTCACACATAATGTCCCCTGGACTATTCAGGGGCCCTGACCGGTCTCCCTCCTCCAGACTCCCCTTCCAGCCCGCCCCTCACCGTGCACCTGGAGGGAGTGGGGCTCCACCACAGAGATCCAACCACACCCTCCAGGGGTCTCTGCCACCTTCTGTCAAGACCCAGTGCCTTAGCGGAGAATGGTGTTTGTCAGAAATGGTCCAATTGAAAGTGTCAGAAACCCAGGTCAAACTGGATTAAGAAAGTAATACAAAGGGACAGGGGAGTCAGTTCAGGTCTTCCAAGGCAGCAGATGCCAAGACGGAAACAGACATGCAAGAGATTTAATGGCGGTTACACTTGGGAAGGTTCAAGGGGAGGGAACAGGCTGATTCAGCTCTGACCTGTGAAGGAGAGAAGGAAGGAAGGAAGGCTAGGTCGAAAGAGTTTCAGGCTTCAGTGCAATTTCTAACAAAGTTTCCCAGTGGGGAATCTTAGAAGCAAAATCACCAGGGACAGTGGGGCATGGGACGGTACTAGCGCTCCCAGATGCTCAGCCTTTGGCTAGAAGCAGCCCAGTGTTGCAGGGAAAGGAGGGAAGCCAGCCTGAGAGCAAATGCAGTGGAAGATGCAGAGGGTCTGTCAGTCAACTATGCTTGCACGGCGGCAGGTTTGGGTGGCACATTTTCGTGGCCACCACAGGGAAAAACCTGCGGGGTCACACAACCCAAAAGTCCAGAATCAGCATTGCTTCAAGCGTGGCTATATCTAGGTGTCCAAATGACATCTCCACAATATTTCTTCACTTTGTGGCCCTGCTTCCTCAGGATGAGCTCGATTTTCCAACAGGTTCTCTCCATGTGGTGGTAAAATCACCATGAGCAACTCCAGGCTCACCTTCTCTCAGTTTCAACTCCAGCCAGAAAGAACCTACCTGTTTCTTTCCTGATATTTTGAGCAAATGTCCCGGAAATAATAATTCTGATTGGCTCTGACTGGATCGTGTGCCCATCTCTGAACCAATCACTGTGGCCGAGGGGGAAAGCCATGCTCCGACTGGCCGTTCCTCTGGGTAAACTGCCACCCCTGGAGCTGAAGGAGGGTCAGTTTCCTCTATCTCACCTGAGACTGGGGGAAGGGGTGGTTCCCTGAGGAACCCTGGGAAAAACTGGGGTGCATTTAGTGGAAGGAAGGGAAAGAGATGCTGAGTAAAAACAACAGGCGTCCTCCCTCCGTAGATCATTCTTTACATTATTCCTGGAAGCACACCCAGGGGTCTTTCAGCTATACCTCCTGATGGACAACAAACCACCCCAAAACTTAGAGGCTTAAAATACAGTGATCTATAACGTCTCATGAGTCTGTGGGGCCTTTGGGCAGTCCCCTGTGCTGGTCTCACCTGGGGTTGCTCGTGGGCCTGCATTCAGCTGTCTCCTCTTCTCCTCAGCGTCCTCCACCCGCCCTCTCCCCCCACGCACTCTCCCATCCTTCAGCAGCTACCTTCAGCTGCTTCACCTCAGGTGATCTTCCCCCAGCAGGGAGGACAAGGCTGTCACTTGTACCACATTGATGGCATTGGTCCAAGTAGGTCACAAGGACAGTCCCGAGTGAGGAGGAGGGGAAACAGCTTCCACCTCTTGAAAAAAAGGAGCAGCAAAGAATCTATTTTTAAGCCACAAAAATGAAAATGAGATTGGCCTGTGGGGGGACGGTGTCTAGATTTGCCTTAATAGCTGAAAGTCCGTGGAGGTTTCCTGTGCCACTTTCCTGTCCAGGTCCACAACCCTGCTCCTCAGTTTCAGCCTTTTTCTTTGGAGATTTGGGGTGTGGCTGTGACATCTTGAGGGGGCTGAGGTATTGGGTCTGGCCCAGGTGAACACACCACAGAAGCAAGGCATTTGGCCCCCAGACTCTGAGCACTTGAGGGGGAGGACGGTGGTCACCTTTCATCCCAGTGCTGGGTCCAGGAAGCTGGGACATATGCAAGCAGCAAAGCCTTTGGGACATGCAGACCCAAGTCCCCATTCCTTCTTTGTCACTTGTACAGGTGAAAGCTCCCTGCTCACAGCTATTTCTCCAGCACCCAGTATAGCACCTGACACATAGTAGGTGTTCAATAAACGTTTGCTGGATCAATGAGTAAACCTCTCTGAGCCTTATTTTCTTCATCTGAAAAATTGTGGTAACAATAGTAACAATAACGCTAGTGCATTCAGTGTGGTAATGTCAAAACCCAACTCTTCTTCACAGCCTATGAGGCTCTGCATGATCTGGACGCCATGTACTCTGCAGCCTCATTCCATACCAAGTCCTGTGGCTCTCTGCACTCCAGCCACCTAAGCCCTATTCCAAGTTCTCAGAGTCACCTGTCTCCTTACCTCAGGACCTTTGCATATACTATCCTCTGTGCCAGATGTACTTCTCTCTCCCTCCTAACTTAGTTAACTGCTAGCTATTTCTCAGATTCCAGCCCCCTTAGCACTTCCTGGGATAAGCCTCTCCTGACCCTCTGGACCAGGCTGGATCCTCTTGTTGCATGCTTTCTGAGCAGTGTGTGCCTTTTCTTTTCAGCTCTTCTCAGAGGTGTTATTAGTCAGGGTTCTGCAGAGAACAGAACTAGCAGAAACAGAATACACACATGTACATGCACACAGACACACACACACCACGTTGGAAAATATTGCATTAAAACATTACTTATCTCGAGAGAGATTGAGAGAGAGATTTATTATAAGGAATTGCCTCACACGGTTGTGGAGGCTGAGAAGTCCTCTAATCTGTCATCTGCAAGCTGGAGACACAGGAAAGCCGGTGGTATAATTCCAGTCTGAATCCTGAGGCCTGAGAACCAACAGTGTAAGTCCCAGTCAGAGGACAAGAGAAGATTGCTGTCCCCACTCCGCAGTCAGGCAGAGAGAGAGCGAATTCTCCTTCCTCTGACTTTGTAGTTTATTTAGACCCTCAACTGATTGGGTGAGGCCCACCCTCAAGAGGGAGGGCAATCTGCTTTACTCAGTCTACTGATTCAAATGCTAATACCATCCAGAAGCAACCACACAGACACACCTAGAAATAATGGTTAACCAAATATCTGGGCTCCCTGTGGCCAGGTCAAGTGGATACATAACATTAACCATCACAGAGGTGGGACCTACAGTTTACTTATTACTGTTTGGTTACTGTCAGGCTCCCCAGACTGTCCTCAGTTTTGCAAGACTAGCAATGAGGCTGGTTTGTTCCATAGCGTAAATTCAGAGCTTAGCCCAGCACCTGGCATGTAGTAGGTATATGATACACATTGGGACTGGGTGAATCAAGGGGTGGGTCAATAGACGATTGCCTGGCGTGGTGCTATATGCCAGGAGGGCATTCAAGGACTGTCAGTCCTCCCAGTCAGTATTAGTAACTGTTTATTTAAATGAACTAATGAATGAATGAGCTAGTGAATGGCTGGAACTAATCTATTGCACTCATTTGTGGGAGAAGACAGAATCAGAAAGGCAATTACAAAGCAATGAGCAAATGTCAAAAAAATTTAAGCACATCTCTGCAACAGTTCCCCAGCTGTTCTTCTCATTGTTCTTAAAATAAAGGAATTTCTGCTGATGGGGGTGGGGGATAAATTTAAAAAGCCACATGAATGAAGAGCAGTAACCCCAAGAGCTGGCCTTCCAGGAAGACAGGCCAGAACCATCAGTGACTGTGATGGTCTGTCCATGCCTCCAGCACCACAAAAAGTAGACAGAGCTCCCCTCAAGCCATCCCTGTCCCACGGAGCCAAAAATGCACCAACGTCATGTCTGTAGTTGACTTCGGTTCCCAGCACCTTCCTGTGCATTCTTGGGGATGCACTTTTGAAACTCAACCCAGATGCTGCAGAAGGACCAGAGGGTGGGTGCTCCACCACATACCTTCCCCAATGTCACAGCTGCAGACCAGCAGGCCTCTGCAGGGCCCGCGCACACAGTCGAAGCCACCAATGGGCCAGGCTGGGACTTGAACCCTACTCCAGCATGTCAGAGTTGGAAAGGTCCCCAGGAGCCTACAATATGCCCCCTTTAAGCAGACTGGAAAACTGAGGCCCAGAGAGGGAAACTGGATGCCCAAGATCACTCAGCAATTTAAGTCAGCTGTGTCATGCCAAGTCACAGTGGAGTCTAAGGCAAAAGGAGACATCTGTAAAACCTATGCTGCTTGTATTGTAAAATTTGGTATTTTGTTCATCATGATTTTTGCATTAACTTTGACATTGGAAGACCTTGCATCATAACATTACTTATCTTGATTACTGAGTTTTTCGGACATCCCTTTAAATTCCTCTCCAGAGGCAATTGCCTCACCCCAGCGAGGGCGTCAGGGTAGCATCTTGGACCCGTATTCCCTGTCTCAGACAGGCAGCTCAGACTTCTGGGAGGAACTGGCTTTGTGGGTGGGTCCCCCTGGACCCCAATCCCACCTCTAGCATCACCCCCCAACCCTACTTGGGTGACCATGGGCTGGCCACTGAACATCTCTGAGCTTCAATTTTCTCTTTCTAAAAGTTTGGCAGTCCCTCATTTAGACCCAATCGATTTTTTTCAAGGGTCTACCATGTGCCTGGCTCTGTGCCCGGCCCTGCGCATGCACAGAGACCAGCTGAATATCAGAGACAAAACACATAAATTGCTTAGGGCAGAGACTGAGGATGGGGGCCTGTGTCAATATTATCATCTCCTCTTCCGAGTCGGTAGCTATTTAATGCTTAATATCCCAAAAGCCAGCCCTGAATGCTCTCAGCCTATTTGGCAAGTGGCTCTAGTCCGGGTAGGCTGCTCCTGTTCTGCTCAGGATGCTCCAGAAATCTGACCTCTGCCTCTTCCATCCTCCCCTCCCTTCTAGCCGCATTCCCCGGCTCCTGGGTGTGAGATAAGCCTGCCGTCTCCTGCCCCTTTCTCTTCTGTCTGGCCCAGCCGAGCTAGCGTATATGATCTTAGTTTTCTATATTTCTAGCAACGGGGGTGGGGGACATGGCAGGGGGATGGGGGACTGGCCCAGAGCTTCTGGGCCTGTGAAAGACACTGGCCACAGGGGGTATTTAGCTTTCTGCCCCACTGGTTGTAATTCTGGAGGCACCCGAGCTGCTTGGGATCAGGTCCCTCTGGCTGTGATGACAGGCCTTCAGCAGGCACTGTAATTGCAGTTAAAACCACCCATTTTCCTCCTGGCAAGCTCTAGTTAAAGAGGTGCTAGCAGGCAGCCTGCTTGTCTGCAGTGAGGCTGATCAAAGGGCTGAAGGCATCTGTTTTGTCTCTGTTTTCTTTCACCACCCCCTGTCCTTTGAAAAAAAAAAATAGTTAAAAAGTAATTTATGAAAATGAATACCCGTCCTTCTCCGGAGGCTAAAAGGCAGCCACATATTAGAGATATTCAATGTGCATTGCGTGTTTTTTACACTTCGGTCAGTTTTATAACGAGAAAATTGGAGCTAGAGAGCGCTCCTGATATGTCCGCTCCCATTAAAACCTCTCTGCGGTGTTTTTTTTTATAATATCAGGCCTGACTTTTTACACCCTGAGGATTTCCTGAAGAAGATTAAACTCTCCCACCTCCAGCCTGTGATGGGCGATTGTGTCCTGACTGGTCTACAACCCCGCTGGCTTCCCCACCCACCTCTCCCAGTTTTCCTGGAGCCCAGTGCAGAGGCTGTCCTGGGTGAGGCTGTCCAGGACTCCAGCCTCTGCCTGCTCTCAGGCCGCACAGCTTTGGAACTTTCTCTTCACCTGACGGCACAAAAAAAGGCTTTCCATTTACAAATACATACACCCCACCCTCGCACATTTCTTTCCTCTTTGGTTTACAAAGAGGATAAAGGCACACGTGAGAATGAAATATCCTGAACAGATAGGGGACGAAGAACCTGCCTGGGACTCTCAGGAAATGGGACACATTTAAGGAAACCTTAAGAGAATAATTCACCAAAACAAAACAACAACAAAAACACACGTGATGTCTCAAAGCCGTGTCGAAGTTGAGGGAAGTCTCATCAGCCACGCTCCACACTGCGTGAAGGTCTGTGGCTTTGGTGGGAAGCTTTAGCCCTATTTGTCATTCACGCGGTCATTTACATGTTAAAGCATCACCATGTAGGTCCAGGAGCTGGGAACACAGAGAGGTCCTGGTCTGCTGGGCACCATGTTTGAAGGGCTCACAAGGTACCTTAGAAGCTCCCTGTCTTGAATTTCTCTCCCATCACCATGTGCCAAGACTCTGCCAAGCCCTCCAGAGGTGCCCGATAAGGACCAGTTATGCCCTGTTGAGTTTCTAGGCTGCCACCTTTGAGGGTTAATTCCCCACCCTCCTTGCTACCCTCTTTCTTGGTTTCAGAGTCCCTCTGGAACTCAGAATGAAAGAATCTGCACATGTGTACAGAGCATTCATAGTTTTCAGAGTATTTCCATAGCCCATGTTGCAACAGAATTCCTACCATGATCCCTTGAAATAGGCATTACTGTTCCCATTTTACAGATGGGGATAATCAGGGCTCTGAGGGAGGAAGATGCCTCTCCAGGACACAGGGCTAGTAAATTGCAGGACCCACGTCTGAATGACTCATAGTCTCCCCACCACAACCAGCTTCACAAAGTCGCCAATGAAACAAACCAGGCCTCAACGCCCAGCAGATCCTGGCTGGAAACCGAGTCTGACCTTGGACAGGTCACTTTCCTGCCCATCTCAGGGTTTGGAGGGGCCACGGTAATCAGAAGCCTGGTAAAGTGAAGGTACCCCTGCCCTCTCCTTGATGAGGTTTGGCTCAGGGGCAAAGCTTGCCCGTTCTTGGGTCCTCCAGGCCCTGCCATGTTCCCTTCCCTCCCCTGGGTCTGAATCCTGCCTTGGAAAATAGAACAAATTGTTCAGGCCTGTGGGCATCGAGATGCCCAGACTCTGATCCCGTCCCGACTTCATGCTTGCTCCCTCCCAGCAGGCCTGGTGGCTCATTAGCATAATTCAGCTGCCTATTTGTACAGGCCATGTGAACATTCTTTCTGGTTCCCAAACATCCAGAGGAAAGGAAGACTGCCGTCCCCACCATTCGGTAATTCCATTACATATGCCAGAACGCCACTCCGTGGTATGGGGAAGCTGATGGAAGTATTTTCTTCAAGTGGGCTTTCATTCTCTTCCAGAATGAACTCCCTGGTGTGTCAGCTTTCTAATTCATTAGACTGTGGGCCTCTGCCTAGAAAAGTTCAGCCGGACTGAATGGAGACAACCTCCCTGCCTGACACGCAGCCCTGACCCGGGTGGATTCCGGGCCACCTTCCCCGCCCCTTCTCAGCATCTCGGCAAAGACTTGCAGGTTGGTGAGATGTTCAAGGACAATTCCTAGCCATGGGGCAGTCTTCTCTGTAATGGGAGGAAGAAACTGAGCACCCACCATGTGTTGAGCACTGCACTAAGCACTTAGCAGAGTGATGATTACATAATGATAGGCAATGCCTATTTAGCACATACCATGGACCAGATCTTGGGGCAAATATTTTCCATGCGTTATATCTCATTCAAGGTTCAGAATTACCCTGAGATCTATGCTATTGCTGCCCACAATGTTTTAGGTGAAGATACAGAAAGAATAAATTTCCTGGGATCCCAGTTAACAAGCAATGAGGCAGACATGCACACCCAGCTACGTATGACTCAAAATCCTAACCAACTTTTCAATATCAACTAATGTGATCTTCATAACAACCCGTGAGGATCAAGTTGCTAATTCCATTTGATAAATGAGAAGATTAGGCAAAAAATTGTATGTAACTTGGGCATCTCTCCTGAGGTCATATGTCTGCTGAGTGGGAAGGATGGGATTTGAACTCAGGAAGCCTAACTTGAAAGTGACATACTCAAGGACTAGGCTCTAAAGCCCCACCAGATCCTTGAACATGATTCCCTTGAGGCTAAATGCCCTTTGCCCGACCTAAGCAGCAAGCTTCTATTCATCCCTCAAGACCCAGTCCAAATGTCCCCCCCTCAGGAAAGACTTTCCAAATTATTCCAAGTATATTAGTGCTTCCTTCCCCATGCACTTAGATAACAAAGTCTGTATCCCCAATTGTCACTTTTTGTTTGTATCTGTATCTCTCACTAAACAGTAGCTCCTTAATTATGGAGTCCAAATCTCATTTATCTGCATATCCTTCAACTTGGCACAATGTAGGCAGCTAAGTAGTAGTGGAGGGTAGACAGCAGCTCATTTATTTCAGCCATCTTGGGATCTTCAAATATATCACTGGGTGTTTTGTACCCATATAACACATTTAATAAATATAGATCAGTGTTTCCAAATTGAGTGTGAACATTAGAGTCACATAGGAAATTTTTTAAAATACAGATCCTCCCTGAAGCCTACCAGATCACACACTGTCATGGCTAATATCGTGTCTGTCCAGGACCCAATCATCCACCCTCTTAGGTAGGAGTGTCACCTAAGCTGATGCAATAGGAGTTATTCCCTGGGAATTTTCTCCTGGAATCATGTGGAAGAAGAGTTTTCTTTGTTCTTCCAGTCATAGAGCTGGAAAATTGTGAATCTATGACGGGCAGCAACTGTGTTTCCCAGCACATGAGGAAAGCCCGTCTCCTGCAGGGGAGGGGGTGGGTATGGGGAGAGAAAGAGAAAAAGAAAGAGAGAGAAAGAAAAAGAGAGAGAGAGAGAGGACATCGAGCCATCCCAAGGTTCACTGAACCCTTGCACTTTTTGAAGTTTGATGAAATAAGACAAATTCCCCTCTTACTCTACTTTTTTTTTTGGGGGGGGCGGTATGCGGGCCTCCCTCTGTGGTGGCCTCTCCCGTTGCGGAGCACAGGCTCCGGACGCGCAGGCTCAGCGGCCATGGCTCACGGGCCCAGCCGCTCCGCGGCACGCGGGATCCTCCCAGACCGGGGCGCGAACCCGGTTCCCCTGCATCGGCAGGCGGACGCGCAACCACTGCGCCACCAGGGAAGCCCCTCTTAGGCTACTTTATGAGAGGTTCTGTCACTTGCAAATGCTAGTGTGTGATGTGTACATATACATTATGGGATATGTATACATTTTAATGAATTAGAGTGTTAAACAGTACTTTTATCTAAAAAGATAAATAAATAAATATGAAATGCTGCTCAAAACCTGACCCAGCGGCATAAGATCATATAGCACTTAGCTCATGCCTTCCCCTCCGTGAATACGTCCTCTCACCTGACATGGTCTATGTATGTGCCCAAAACTAATGGAAAGAATGTGGGGTGACATCAGATTTTCTCAGCTGCCACAATCAAGTGGAATTCAGTTTTCTGAAGACAACGTTCTTGAGGAGTGATGGAATCCTACTTCTTCAAACAGAAAACAAAACGGAAAATTGAAGGCCACAAACACAAAAGCAGATGGATGGAGAAAATCATCTCTGAGGTTGGATATACAAACACATTTTTTATTGTTATTTATGGGGATTTAAGGGATCTTTGAGGGCAGTGTTGACCTTTCCTGCTCTTAACTTACTTGCTGACTTCACACCCAGTAAGATCAACCTCCACACTAAGTAATAGGTTGTTTCTTAATATTGTTTGGCCAGTAAAACTAGTCGCTGGTGACTTTTCAGGAAATACTGTGAGCTACCTCTTGGCCCATATACTCTCCTTCAGAACAATCTCCTGCCCACGTTTCTCCATAAACTTGTGTTCACTTGTCTATTGCAGTGAATGCAGGTACATCGCTCGTTAAGCCATCAGCTAAGCACCTGCTACATGGCAGGCCTGTACTGGCTTCCATGGCCCCAACATAGATCAGAAGTGGCTCCTGACCTCCAGGAGCTCATAACCTCTAGTGAGACATAGACAAGGAAATATACAGGGTATCATGTGCTTTGACAGAGAGATCTATAAAGGGTGGTCCAAGCACAGATGAGGGGTCCACTACCATTAGCAGCAGGTCAGGAGGGTTCATAAAACACAGCAACTTTGATCCAGGCTTTGACGTATATGTATGAGTTTACCAAGTAGAGAGAGAAGAAGAGCATCCTAAGGCTGCATTTGAATATTTTCCAATTCAAGTTCAAGAATTATGTCCCCAAATGTGTACCTCACTGTAAAGGGTCTTTTTTCTTTCCTTACAAAAAAATTGTGGAAGAGGGAAGAATTTATATCTCGCTTGGAGATTTGTCTGGGACCTTTTCCTAACCTGCACAACTGCCTCCTGAGGGAAGGAGAATCTGGTAAAATATCTTATGTCTAAAAGCCACAAAAATATACAGAGCAGGAGCTAAGTTTGACATATAAATATATTAAATAAATGCATTCACAGCTCAATTTCCTCACCCTCTGACTGCCAGTAATTTATTCAGACAGCTTCAGCTGAAACCATTTCTCACTTGATATAATAATCTGGAAAGGTGTGTTCAAATTTTCTTCATTCTGCAGGGCTTTGTCCTTTTCTTGCCAAGAAAGCACTACATCGCTGGGCCTCTGGCCTCTCTGAGCTGAGGTAGGTGGGCAATGGACTCAAACCTCTCTGGCAGGAGAATCAAATGATTTTTGTGCTTTGAGATGTTTCCTTTCAATTCAGCTTCGATTGATGTGTCCAGTGCTAAGTAAGGCTTTCGTCGTCATTTACGATGACCCAGGGAAATGGGCCGTGTGATTCACCCTCTTTTATAAGTGAGGAGTCTGAAGCTCAGAAAGTGAGGAAGAAGGAAAAGAAGGAAGAAGGGCAAAGAAAAAGGAAGACTTAATAAGCACTTACTTTTGAAGGTACTTTTCAAATGCGAGATCTAATTTAAGTCTTCCCAACAATCATAAGAAAGAGGAATGATGGGCTCATTTTACAGCTGAGAAAATGAGACTCTGAGAGGTGGAATAACCCTTAGAAATCATCAAGGCCTCCATGTGACCCCAGGTCACCCCAAGGCCTTCTTACCTGAAATCAAATTCCAAGGCCTTTTGACACCATCACTCTGCCTCTGAAAGGCTGTGCTGCGGACCTACTAAGTGCCTGTCAGTTGGAGGGGTATGAACAAAGGGGAGATATGGATCCTACCCTCCTGGCTGAGAGGCTCGGCAAAATCCTGGAGAGATGTCCTTCCCTGTGCGCCCAAAGAGGCCACTCTCCAGCCTGTCAAAGGGTAGGAGATCTTATAAGCACGTTAAGCCTCTGGCAGGAAGGCACAGCCTGCTCAACTTTTCCATTCCCAGGACAAAGTGTTCAGCTGGGGCCTCAACAGCACTTAACCCCCGGGTCAAGTGAACTTGCTGAGTTTCAAAGGCAAATCAGGCTGAAAATGTGCCCACTTTGATAAAGAGGTTTAGGGCGAGGCGTTGGAATACCATCCTCCTCCTTCCCCTCTTGCGCTCCAAAAGGCCAGCTTCTAACAATCTCCATCCAGTGCGTAATCCACTTGTTACCTAATCCCCCCCCCCAGAAAAGGCATCTTTTGGTTACAGAACCAATTAGGATTTGTCACTCAGGGTAACAGAGGCCCCATAAACCATAACGCAGGCCCCTGCTTCTTCATCTATTCAACAAATGCGTCCTAAATCCTCCTACGTGTAGCCCTGGCCAAGCACTTTCTGGTCCAGATACACCATTCATTCCTCACCGTAACCAAGGAAATGAAGATTGGTTCCTTCATAAGGCAGACCAGGAACCAAGCTGAGAACGATGGTCAAGGTTTGCTGGTAACCTGGTAAAGGGCAGAGACAGAGTTAGACTTCATGCCTCTCTATTGCCAAAGCCCACGCTTTTGCCTTTTTTCTTCAGCTTTGCTGAGGTATGATTTATAGATAATCATTATTTATATTTAAGATGTACAACATGATGTTTTGATATATGAATCCATTGTGAAATGAGGCCCCCAATCCAGCTAATTAAGCTTTCCATCACCTCACGTAGTTACATTTTTTTGGTGAGTGGTAAGAACATTTAAGATCTACTCTCTAAGCAAATTTCAAGTTTACAATAGTTTATTATTATCTCTTGTCACCATGCTGTACATCAGATCTCCAGAACTTATTCAGCTTATAATGGAAAGTTTATACTCTTTGACAAACACCTCCACACCCCGGCCCCAGCTCCTGGAAACCACCTTTCTTCTCTCTACTTCTAGGAGTTTGACTTTTTTAGATTCCACATATAAGTGAGATGGTGCACTATTTGTCTTTCTCTGTCTCCATGCTTTTTCTACTGATCTCCCTCAGTTTCTTTAAAGCTTCAGCCAAATTTTTAAAAATCATTAAAAATTTTACTTAAAATGTGAAAGTAAAGATCCTACCACCCTAACACAATCTCTTTTCATTTGTTCTGTCTCAGATATAGCACTAGTTGAATCATTGAATGGAAGGGTGATGGATGGATGGGGGATGGATGGATGGATGGATGGATGAATAGATGGGTAGATGGATGGATGGATAGATGAATGGATGTGTAGATGGATGAATGTATGGATGGATTATGGATGGATGAGTGACATATGGATGGATCAATGGGTGATGGATGGATGGATGTGCTAATTAATTAATTTTATTTCCTTTGCATCCAGGACTTCTTCTGACCTAATCCACCTCTCATTCGAGGCATAATTTACACACACACTGCATGTCCCCCAGCACCCACCTCCATTCTCCCTCCAAGAGACTGACAGTAAATCAGGATGGAGGAGGCCATCTTGCCAGTGTTCTGGAACACAACGTGCCTGAAGTTAGAAAGGAGGGCTGAGAACAGCTGCATCCTGAGTCAGAGCCCACTCAGAACTGCTTGGCTGCATAACTTCTTATGTCATAGAATAAAGTGGACAGCTAAAGCTGGATAAGAAGGCTCCCGGGAAGACGGCTGTTCCAAATGCTGTAGAGCTACTGCTCGTGGACCAGGGAAGACGGAAGCCTGCTCCCACTCCCTCTGTTAGAGACCTGTGAATCCTATAGAGTCACAAGTTAGGAGGACCTGTGAATCCTATAGAGGCAGCCGGGTATTCAGAGCCAGCCTTCCATCAGTTTACGACTGGATCCGAAAGTAGGATAGATGGGTGTAGAGGAAAGAGCACTGGTTTAGGAGTCAGACAAGACTTGCATTGTGCCCTAGGTTTACCTCTGATCCTGGGAAAAAATCCTGGGAAAATTTCTTAGCCTTGCTGGGTCTCAGTTTCATCTATAAATAGAGGATAGTGATAGTACCTACAACAGGGCTGTTGGGCTTGGGGGTCGGCTGTGGGCGATGGTGAGGGCTGCACTGCAGGGAACGGGCAAGTTGCCTGGTACGGTGCTGGGGAAATACTAGGTAGGTGCTCAATAGATGTTAGTATACCCATCTCTGCATCTCTGGTCTTTGTGGCTGACTTCTGGAATATAGAAATGAGAATAGCTCTTTGTGTAACTGCATTCCATTCTGAGTTTCCTATTTTCTTACACACTGGGATGGGAATTCACTGAGTTTGGTCTTGGTGTATATTTCACTTGCTAGATCCTGCTTGACTAAACCTGAACTCTCTCAGTGGAGACAGTTGGAAAAGGCTTCAAAATGTTTAGAATATGATTCTGAATTCACTCCCATTTCCCACAATGATACAAAAGTCAGTTTTCTTCTTCTTACTCCACTGACTAGGCAAAGACATGATCCTCTAAAATAACAGCCCCAGCCCAGGAAAAGGGAGTATTCCACGCTCTCCATCTGCAGTGTGTCATGAAAGGGAAGGAAAAATAAAGAAAGCTTTAACAATTTGCCATATTGTGTGCTTTGGAAGAGCCTGGTAAACTTTCTAGCAAATTGCTTCTAATTATAGGAAACCTTCCTTTGGCTTCAGGAAATCCTCGCCAGCGCCATTCCACTTCTCAGTTCTTGGCAGAAGCAGACGTTTCTCCCATTATTATTTCAGTTGGCTTGAGCTATTGACAATGCATTTATCAAACAGGGCAGGGAGTTGCCTCCATGGAATAATGCTCTAGAGAAGGCAGAGCTTGGGAGTCCAGTGAGATGGGCCAACAGTTGACATGGTCCTGATGAAGATTCCAGAACTCGCGTCAGCCCATCAGCAATGATGATCTGTCTTATAATCAATTTCTATTTAAGAAGTTACAGAATGCATAGTGTTTATTTTCTTAAAATCTACAGAAATAAGTACAGAAAAATATCAAATTTCTACATCCTCCTTTCCCCAAGGCCATACCCCTTCCCAGGATGGTTTACCATTCCATTGGTTTCTTCTAACCCTGTTCATGCCTTTCAAGAGTCTCAGCTCAGTTGTTCCATTTGGGTACAACATTTGGTCCCATCCTCCAGGGACCTTTTCAGATACTTCTCCTTATATTTCTCTTCGCAATGTATACATAGTTTTAAAAATAGTTTTATAAATTGGATTATGCATTTAGTGATACAACTTGCTTTCTTCACTTAACAGTACATTTATAATAGAGATCATTCTTGACAGTACCTATAGATGGACTTCATTCATTTAATGGTTACATAATAGTCTATAGCAGAACAATGCAATAGAAATATAATACTGGTCACATTTATAATTTTTAATTTTTTTAATTAAAAATTTTTAATTTTCTTGTAGCCACAAAGTAAAAAGAAACAGGCTAAATTAATTTTAATATCCCACACATCATCAACCTTTGTCTACAAAGTTCATAGTTACTGTGATATTATGGCGTCATAGGAATCCTGGAAGTGGACAGCTGTTATTTCTGGGAGTTCCCAGTGACAGTCACTAAATAACATGCCCTCCCTTCTTCCTCTCTTTTCTCTGTTCCCACCAGTTCCCATCCACCACCTAAAACTACCTGGTAGAGTCTCCCCATGGCTCTTGTGCATCAGGAGAACATGAATGTTCGCTCCAAGGAGGTCACCTATGGAAGCTCCCAGAGTTTCCAGTCCATGGGGTGCTGGAGTGCTGGTGGTTTCTGTGCAGAGGTGTGGGGCACCCTTCATCAACACATTTGGTCAGCTGGACTCCAAAGCAGTTCTGCTTGAACCCAGAGTTGCACAGAATATTTCTAGAATACATCTTTCACTTTCTTTTATGACCTTCCTCCCAAAGGTCTCTAAGCCAGTACAGAGAACCCCGGGGGGAAAGCAAACACTGCTTTACCCTTATCCACCTTATTCTCCTGGCTCATCTCCTAACAAAAATATTCATTTCTTAGTGTCCCCAAAGCTCCCAGCCACACATGAATAAGTGTAAATAGTTCCTTGGGAAAAGGTCAGGAGCAGAGTAGCTATGGAAAGAAAAAATAATTAGTTAGTCTGAACCCCAGCCAAGGCAGCCCAAAATTCTATTACTCATTCATTTATTCACTCATTCATTCATTCCACAAGGGTTCAGCATCTATTCCACCCCAGGTCTTTTTCTGGATTCAAGGAATGTCTGATTCCTGCTTTCAAAGACTTTACAGTCTTATGGATGAGACAGACAGGGAGATCAGCCAACACAACATATGTGGTAAGTGTTGGGCTAATGTTAAACACAAAAAATTGGGCAACCAAGGTTTTTTCTGGGAAGAGAGTGAAGCCAACCTTGACTGGGGGAGTGGATAGTGGTTAGTTAAGGAAGACAGACATCACGTGGAGTGTGCAAGATTAGTAGGCGTTTGCCAGGTAGACAAAGGCGAGAAGAGCCCTCTAGGAAGAGAGAACAGTGAGTGAAAGCACAGAGGTGGCAGGGACAT
This sequence comes from Physeter macrocephalus, assembly GCF_002837175.3. Classification (NCBI taxonomy): domain Eukaryota; kingdom Metazoa; phylum Chordata; class Mammalia; order Artiodactyla; family Physeteridae; genus Physeter; species Physeter macrocephalus. The sequence continues at coordinate 5,477,236 of NC_041215.1, forward strand.
TGGACAGTTTCTGAGACCACAGGGGTGTGATAGTGTGGAGTACGGTGTGAAGTGGAGGAACTTTTGCTGGAGAATCAGAAAAGCCAGCCCAACTAATTCCTTCCTTCAAAACATGTCCAAAATGAAATGAACCATCTTCTCTACAAAGTTTGCTCCTGTCAAGTGTTGTCATATTGGTTCAGTACGCTCTCCACCATGCCAGTGAGAAACTTTGATCATCCTGATTCTTCCGTCTCCCTCAAAGCCACATTTAAAGGCGTCCTCGATGACTCTCCAATCCAATATCTTATTTACATCCCAATTGCAGCCCTCTTAGTTTACACTCCCTCACCTTTCATGGGGGTGTTGTAGCAAGCTCCAGACTTGTCGCCTTGCCTTCATCAGGCTTCATTTTATCCATTCCCCACACTGCAATTGGTGGTCATTCAGAAATGGAAATCTGACTATACCACTTGTTGTAGAGTTGTTCACTGGTTCCCATTTTCCTCAAGATTAAGAATTTAACAACTCTTTTAAAAGATTTGTTAATAAATTAACTTTATAGAATAATCTCCACTTTCCTTTACTTTCCCAATCACCCAGCTTTGGCAAGCCATCCCAATTCCTAAATATATCAGAGCTTTCATGTTTCCCATCCCGTTCTTTCTGCCTGGAATTTTTATTCACCTGTGTAACCAGGCTAATTTCCTCTTACTTTTTTAGGACTTAGCTCAAGGAGCTTCTGCTTTCTCTACCCCAACACATCCCTCCCATCCAGGTAGGATAAAATAATTGGTTCTCCATCGGTGTTTTCAAACACTATTGTTCTCTCTCCAATCCTTAACATACTAAACTGTGATTCCATGATGGCTTGTACAACTCAAGAAAACCTCTCTCGGGGGATACACTGGTCCAATTTCAACATAGGTTCAGGTCCTCAAAAGGCAGAGTCTTGCAATCTGCAAGTGATGAAAAGTATTGAAAGTCTCTGTGGAGCTCCCCTATGGAAATGGCAAAGAGGAGGATGGATTCTTACCAGCACACACCTTAGAAATTCTCTCCCAGTTGTTGGCTCTCTCAATATCCTTCTGTCAACAGTTGTTTTAAAACTAACTCACTCATTCTTTCTCCCTCTCAAATTGTAACTCCCTGTAGCCAACCCTGACCTCTAACTTACATGTTTATTTCTGACTCCTCATCAAGGCCCCCAAGTTGCACACATCAAGGGCACCATTCCTGCTCTAGTCTTCAGAGTCTAAGGATGCTACTTTCATAGAATATGATGTGAATGATGCTCCCTGCAGTTTTGTAGTAAGTAAATATGCTCCTTATCTTTCTCTCAGCTCTATTTTTATCAGAGTCTAAGGATGCTACTTTCATAGAATATGATGTGAATGATGCTCCCTGCAGTTTTGTAGTAAGTAAATATGCTCCTTATCTTTCTCTCAGCTTTTTTATATAGATCAACTTAGTATCTCTGGCTTATTTTATTTTCTCTACACTCTCCCTTAGCCAGTCTCTGGATGCTGACTCAACAAGCAAAGATCTGTCCCATGACAGTCATGGGAAAAAGTGAAAGCTCATGAATACTCATGCAATAATTATTGTTCTTCCTGTTACATCTGTTTCCAAGTCAGTCTTCCTCAGCAAATGGTGAGCTCCTCTAGGTCATGGGCTGTATTTTATTTAGCTCACATCTTACCACAGGTTCCAGAACAGGTAGACTCTCAATTATTGAATCAAAGACTTTTAAAGAGAAACACATATGTAAATGCTTAAACGGCCAGTCACTTTCCAAAATCAAAATAGCATTGGACTCATTGCCTTGATATCACTAATACATCTACCTTATTCTCTTTCAAGGGTCAGCTTCTTTTAGTTATGGGTTTTCAAAATATAGTTTGTGTCAAACAAAAGTTTCAAGGAGAGAAGTTACCCTTATTTCATTCAATGCATTCTAATTTATTCTGTTTCTTTCTTTCATTACTATTTTTCCTTTAATTTCAAGCTTGTCACGAGCAATGGAACTGATTTCGCTACCTTATCAGTTTTGTTCTATGCCTTGAAAACCACTGTCCTAATTGATCTTGGGAAGGATCCTTTTTCTATCTGCTCTCCAGCACGCCATCTGTGTGTTTCCCCGACACTTCTCATTTACCTCTAGGGACCTGTTGCCACCCCTGAATATTGTCTCCTCTTTAGGAAAATCTCCCTTCTCCATGGCTTCCAAGGATAAGTAAATGTGGGGCTTCTTAGGAAGAGCAGGTATCTGATCCTCAATGTGTCAAGCCATGTGGATCAAGTTGGGCCTGAGGTCACCATTCAGAGCCCTTGTGGTCTTCTTCCCCATGGGTTTCAGGCCTTCATTCTACCTGCCCATTGTTCAGAGGGTAACTTGTCTTCTTTTTGCTGTTGTTAATTGATTTATTTTTTATTGAAGTATAGTTGATTTATAATGTTGTGTTAATTTCAGGTGTACAGCAAAGTGATGCAGTTATACGTACATATATATGTATTTTTTCAGATTCTTTTCCCTTATAAATATTACAAAATATTGAGTATATTTCCCTGTGCTATACAGTAAGTCCTTGTTATTTATGTATTATATTTTATATATAGTAGTGTGTATATATTAATCCCAAACTCCCGATTTATCCTTCCCCCCTCCTTTCCCCTTTGGTAACCGTAAGTTTGTTTTCCACGCCTGTGGGTCTGTTTCTGTTTTGTATATAAGTTCATTTGCATCTTTTTTTTTTTTTTAGATTCCACATATAAGCAATATCATATGATATTTGTCTTTCTCTGTCTGCCTTACCTCACTTAGTATGCAACATGGATGGACCTAAGTTGTCTTGAACATGACCTACTAGCATGTGTGTACATATATGCATGCAAATGCACCCATCCACATGCATACACATGAACCACATGAGCAAATATGGATCCTCAGAGAAAATGGAGTCTCAAGTCATAAAGAGGAAGAGAAAATGTTTCCTAATCACCAAATAATTTGTACAATGCCTCTTTCTCCATGTAGTCAGTACTTTCTCTGTTATTCTTCTGAGTAGCAATTTATTACCTGATTGCATGCATCTACCCTCATCCCACTTTCAAATTGTGCCCCTCGAGGTCTGCAAGGAATAGGAAAAGAGCCTGTCCCTCTGAATGACTCTTCCCATGTGCTAAATTTGATTCAAGCTGGCCATTCTGGGAAACACTGGATTCTATTCCTGGCCTTGGTTTCTGTCTGTAGGGACAGATGGGATGACCCTCTTCTTCCAGACACACCGGGGAGATAAGAGAGCTTTGCTGACAATTGAAACTGAACCCAAGACAGAGAGGGAAGCAGTGATGAACCTGTGGAGTCCTGGACCTGTGGGCCTGGATTCCCCCAGATGCCCCAGACGTGATGATGTGTGTGAATTCAGTAGCCAGCACCCAGCATCTACTTAGGAGGGAATGTTCTCTGAAAAACAGCTCTTCTGGATCCATTACACGTAAGAAGGGGAAAAAACCCAACAACAATAGTAACAGCAGACCTGGCCCAAGCCATTGACTTAGGCAAAGAAAGCACCCTGTGGGAACCTCAATCTCTTGATCCCTAAAATAAAGACCACACACTGCCTTGCCAACATCACACAGCTGCAGGGAGGTGTGCATGAGACTCACGTGGGATGAAAATGTATTCTGAATATAGTTCAGTACCCTGTCAGTGCTGATTTTAAAAAGAATTACAGACCTAATTAAACATGAGGCCCGCAAGATACAATTGCATTCCACGAATGAGAGGAAAAAACTCACATTTACATGCAGGCATTCAGCTGGGTCATTTCACAGACCATATCTCATTTCATTCTCAGAATGACAGTAGGATGAGGCAATGTTATTTTCTCTTTGTCACAGAGGAAGAAAGAGAGGTTCAGGGAGAGGAGCTAACCTGCCCAGTTACACAGCACAAGAAGACACTCAGAGTGTGAGATGAGAGGTAAACTCTGATGGCCCAGCTCCAGGGGCCCTTGTTTCTACATCCAATATCCAGTTACCCAAAACTAATTGGAGACGCCCAGGGTGGACTCCACTGCACAGGGCAGAAAACCCAGCAATTGGGCTTCCCTGGTGGCGCAGTGGTTGAGAATCCGCCTGCGGATGCAGGGGACGCAGGTCCGTGCCCCCGTCCTGGAAGATCCCACATGCCGCGGAGCGGCTGGGCCCGTGAGCCATGGCCGCTGAGCCTGCGCCTCCAGAGCCTGTGCTCCACAACGGGAGAGGCCACAACAGTGAGAGGCCCTCGTACCGCAAAAAAAAAAAAGAAAAAAAGAAAAAAGAAAACCCAGCAATTTCAGGCATAAAGAACCTGGCAGGGAGGCTCTCCATAGAAGATTCCAGGATAGGCAAGCCCTGAGCAGCCTGAATTCACCTCCAGTAGAATACAACTGTTTTCTGACCTCTCTTCCAGATCTGATATTCATGGATTCTGAGGATTACAGAAAATGAATCATTTCTGAGTTGATCAGGGCACACTGCTTCTTGAAGCCACCAGGCTCCCTATCCTTTGGTGGAACTCCCTGAAGGTGATCACACAACCCCTATCCATTCTGTGGACTTAGAAACCAATCCCCAAATACGTAACCTCGGCCTTCAGCTTCTAAATTGAAGTAGGAGCTACTTGAGGTGGCTTGGATCCCGAGGACTGGGCTCTTGGATTTTGGAGACAGCTCTCTTTTCTTGGAGAAGGCTTTATTTTTAAATGTTCCCTGATAGCAGTTACTAGGATACTGCCAGCTTCCTGGCCCCATTCTGGCAAGGGAGATGAGCCACCTTGGAGAGGCTGTCTGAAGCTTGATGGGGTTGCTGCCCTCTGAAGTTGTTACATCCCCTCAGTCTGTTTTTAGAAGGCTCTTGAAGAGAAGAGATAAACTGCTTGGTGCCCCGGTTCATGATAACAGGATGGGAAGGTGCCTAGCTGCCTGGATCAGGTGACAGGGGGGAGCTGGGATCTTGGAGACACTGCTGGTTCTACATCAGCACCCATCTCCTGACCCCCTGTCCAGCCCTCTGGATGCCGGGCCACTCCAGGAGCAACTCTCTGAGAAGTTAATCTCACCACATCACCCCTTGCTTCCAAAATTAAGTCAAATCTCCTTAGCCTACCCATCCAAGCCCTTCGTGTGCCAGCTCCTTCCTACCTCTCCATCCTCCTTGCCCCCTCCCCCTCCGAATCCTCTCCAGGCCTGCAAGTCTGACATAGCATTTTATGCCTCCACACCCTTGCTTAAGTTGTACCCTCCACCCAGAATGCCTTTCCCCACCCCCTTGGCCTTGCCATCTTCCCTTTCCCTCAAGATCCAGTTTAAGCTTTACCCCTTCCCAGACCTATCACCTCTGCATGGCCCCAACTGGATGTGAGTCACTGCATCCCTTACCTGTGCCCTCAAAGCCATCTTTGCTTATCCTATCAGAGGACTCATCACACAACATGGTAAATATCCATCCTCGTGTCTCTCTCCCCACAAGGCCGTGACTGTTATGAGGCAGGGACCACGTCCTATTCATCATAAGAGCCTCAGGCTACAACATTGTCCAGTTCATTGCACATAGTAGACATTTAGTAAATTTGAAAAAAAAAGTCAGTAAGGAAGAGAGAGTGAAGGCAGAAGGAGGAGGGGTGGATGCTCCCAAAGAAATAGAGAAAGGGTGTAGTTCTTTATTGCCAAAATCTCCAGAGTGCTGTGAAGGGCATGCTTTGAGGCCAGACCACCTGGGGCTGAACTCTGCCCTGTCCCAGCTGTGAGAACCTGGGCATGTCACTTAACCTCTCTGTGCTTCAACTTTCTCATCTGTAACATGAAGATGAAAAGGCTCGTAAGGATGGATAAATCAGTACCTGTAAGTCACTCACAGGCACGACAGGCTTTCAGGTAGAGTAGATAGTGTCAGCTATTGTAGCAATTCAACCTGCACTCAGCTGCTCACAATCACCTCCTCCACAGAGTCTCTCAGGGACCCAGGCTCCTTCCATGTTGGTGCATCTTCCTCTGGGTCCTCAGATTTCTATCCCTTGGACTGGCAGATGGGAAAGAGAACAAGGATTATCCAGAAAAGGGGGACATCATATCACAGACGAGAAGAGTGGCTCAAAGACAGGGCTCAGATGTGGACATTGAGAAGGGGAGAACAAGGTCATTGGTGGGCACTGGAGTTCAATGCCTCAAACGATTCCTTCTAGCTTTAAAAGGCCATTCTGTGAAATGAGGTCAATGAAGAGTCTTTATGAAAAGAAAAGATTGATGGTGATTATATTGCAAGTGGAGAAAAAATACTAGTGGACCCTGTATGCAATTTCAACAGCCCCATCTCTATAGAGAGAGTTGTGCTGATTTCTACAGAGATCTGGCCACTGATGTTTGTGTCTCTGTCCAGGATTAACAGTCCGTGCAGATCAGGTTTGACCAGAACAAATATATTTTCTTAAGTATTTTCCCCTAGATACATTTGTTCTTAAAAAAAATAGTAATTGCAATTAAGAAATAGCTAATATTTAGTTAATTAGCACAAACATACTCAATTGTCAACTGAAATGACTCAGATCCATGAAAGAAGCAGCAGGCTTGGATGAATTCCATGGGATTTCAGTTTTATAAGGATATGCATGGCTTTCTTTGAAGTAGTTTGTCTCAAGAAGCTTGTTTCTGCCCAACACCCTAGACTATTGATCTGATCTAGGGGAGCATCTTGATGTCATGAAAGTTTAATTTGTTTAAAGAATGCTCTGATTCAATTTTTCACTCTTTTGTAAGATTGTTAAATATAGTGTGACATACAGAGGTAGTTTTGGCAAATCGTAAGCAGGAGGTGTGCAAATAGTAGCTGGCTTGTTTTCAGCCAACTGTTTTGGGGCACAAAGATTTAGAAAAATACAGATATCAAAGCAGGCCAGAGTATTTCCAAAATTGTGTCGTAAAAAATGGGTAACCAAAAACTGTTCCCTATCAAAATGCCCCATCTTTTCTAATGTCTTTCCAGGGGCTCCAGCTTCCAAATGGCCTGAAAATGACTAGTTCACAGGACCTTGGGGCTGGGCCAGAGGTGACTCGGAGGCTGAGATTATGCAGTTACCCGTGTTATTTGTTCTTCATTAACAGCTTATAGAGTTTAAAATGTTTTGTGGAGTGCAGAAATGAAGAGAGAATAGAACAAAGGGAATTAATAACCATCATGTGCCTAATTTTTAACTCAATCAGGGATCTGGACCAATATGACTATCTAGCTAAAGGGCTCTGCTCCTCTCTCATCCCCAGGCAAATTCTGTCCTGTCTGGTCCCCACACTCTGCTCAGGCTGTCTTTTATATTTTTTCTTCCTTCTTTCTTTCAATACTATTGAGAGCTACTCTGTCCCAGGCCTGGGACTCAGCAGAAAAGAAAACACAGTCCTTTCCTCGAGGAACTCCAGTCTATCAGGAGAGACGGGCAAGTGGACAGGTAAGTACAACAGGGGTGGTGCAGGGGGTTGTGAGGAACGTGAGGAGAGCCCTAGCTCTGTCTTGGAGACCAGACAGGGTTGCTTGGAGGAGGGATTTTGACACTGAGTTCCCAAAGGATGAGTAGGAGGTGAAAGCGGGAAGGGGAAAATGTGCCTAAAAGCAAAGGGAAAAAAATGAAAAGATAGAAATGACATCAAAAGCACAAGCAACAGAAGAAAAAATAGATAAACTGGATATGGTCAAAATTTTAAAAATTGTGCTTCAAAGGACACCATCAAGAAAGTGAAAAGACAGCCCATGGAATGGGAGAAAATTTTTGCAAATCATGTATCTGATAAGGGATTATTATCTAGACTATAAAGAACTATTATAACTCAATGATAAAAAGAAAAATAACAAATAACTTAAAATGGACAAAAGATCTGAATAGACATTTCTCAAAGAAGATGCACAAATGGTCAATAGCACATGAAAATATGGTCAACATCATTAGCCATCAAAAATACCACTCTTAGGGAAGGCCTCCCAGGTACCAGGCCCCATGCTAGGTACCCAGGAGGCCACAAGATACCACTGTCTATCTACTAGTATGGCTATAATCAATAGATAGATAATAACAAAATGTTGGTGAGGTTGTGCAGAAATTGGAACCTTTATATACTGCTGGTGAGATTGAAAAATGGTGCAGCCACTTTGGAAACACAGTCCGGTAATTTCTAAAAAGAAAGTTAAATATAGAATTAACACATGACCTGGCAGTTCTGTTCCTAGGTATATAACCAATAGAAATGAAAACATATGTCCCCATGAAAACTTGTACAGGAATGTTCATAGCAGCTTTATTCATAAGAGACAAAAAGTGAAAACAACCCAAATGTCTACCAACAAACAAATGAATAAACACAATGTGGTATGGCCATATAGTGAAATATTATTCAGCATAAAAAGGAGTGAAATACTGATACAGGCAACAACATGGATGCACCTTGAAAGCATTATGCTGCATGAAAGAAACCAGCAAAGGTTCATATATTGTATGATTCCATTTATGGGAAAGACCACAACAGAAAAATCCATGCAAACAGAAAGTAAATTAGTGATTGTCAGGGGCAGGGAGTGATGAGGAGATTGAGAGAATGATACCTTCGAAGTGCAAAGTTTCATTTTTGGGGAAATGAAAGTGTTCTCAAATTGGCTGTGCTGATGGATGCACTAAAAGCATGGTGAATATACCAAAAGCCATTAAATTGCACACTACAGTTTAAAGGGGGTATGTCGACGAAGCTGTTACAAAATAAAAGAATTACTTATAACTTGCATTTCATCCAGAAGGCTGTGGCCAATAATGGCTAAGAGTGCCTATTCTAAAAGCCGCCTGCTGGGATTTGAATTCCTATGACCCTGGATCAGCCACATAACCTCGTTTTATTTTAACATCTTTATTGGAGTATAATTGCTTTACAATGGTGTGTTAGTTTCTGCTGTATAACAAAGTGAATCAGCTATACATATACATACGTCCCCATATGCCCTTCCTCTTGCGTCTCCCTCCCACCCTCCCTATCCCACCCCTCTAGGTGGTCACAAAGCACCAAGATGCTCTCCCTGTGCTATGTGGCTGCTTCCCACTAGCTATCTGTTTTACATTTGGTAGTGTATATATGTCCATGCCACTCTCACTTCGTCCCAGCTTACCCTTCCCCCTCCCTGTGTCCTCAAGTCCATGCTCTACATCTGCATCTTTCACATAATCTCTTGCGGCTTCAATTTCCTTGTCTGTACAAGAGGGGGCGGGGGAGGAGAGAATGAATAAAAAGGGTTGAGTACCATGCCTGGCTTCTAGTACCCTCTCAGTAGTGTGAGCTATTATCACAACCAATTGACAGATTGGAAGAGTGACACCCCTCTAAGAAGAGTTCCAGATGGATCATAAAGAAAGAAAAGACAGATCAGAAAAATTATTTTTAGGTTGGCCATCATAAGAGTTATAAAAAATGAATGAATTAGGAAACAATAAATGTGGAAAATAAAATTTAATTTACAATGAGAGTTTTCTATAGAGATATTCTTCAAAGCTCTTGTGAAGTCACACACTCATTCATTGGGAGTGCAAGCTGGGAGGAGGCAGGATGGTATCAAACCCATCAAAATGATGCTTAACTGACCTTGTTAGCAGGCAAGAAAAGGCAGCTGCCCAGAGTATAAAGACCACAAAAGGAGGGGCCTTGGAGTCCTGGCAACTGCTGTGGTCCCAATGCCTAACATTGGGTCTGGTACCCTGGAGGCCCTCCCTAAGAGTTTGCAGGAAGAATCTATTGTCTCCTCTGTGCCTTACCTTTTGATGATTTCTTTACACACATGGTCTCATTCTAGCCCCTCTCGGGCTCAGATCTAGTGATTCCCATCCCCATTTTACAGGGGAGAGAACCAAGCTCTTGGGGGTTAAGGAGCAATCTAGGATCACCCAGCCAGGTAGAAGAGGGACTGGGCCTAAGTGATGCCAAAGCCAGAGTCTCTCTAGGGAATGATCAGGAACCCAGCATCCCATCAGAGAGCCTTTGAAACAAGAGTGTACATCCTTTGCCGGAGAAGCCATCACCCGGGTTGCTATCTCCCAGAATTCTCCTAGTGCTGATGGAATCTGGACTGTTGCTAAGGTGACAGTGGCCAGGGATTGTGCGAAAACATTCAGAGGTAGAAAATACAAAATGGGCACACCCTGTAGCCTAGTAATTCCTCTTTTAAGCACCTACTATAGCGAAGCACCAGCCTGCATGCTCAAGGAAACAGGTACAAGGATGTTCTCTGGGGCATCGCTGGCAAGAGCAAAGAGATTCCCCCAAGTTTGTCTGTTTTTCAGACAGGCTGGTAATGGTCCCTGCATGGGCAAGTTCTCCTGCCATTCTGTGCTGCACCACCTAGGGAACCCAGTGGGGGGCCTGGTAAACCACCGGCTGGGCCTGCTTGTGGGCCTGGTAAATCTGTCTCCTACTCACATCCTTAGGAGCCTGACTCTGTGCTGCTTGGAAACAAGAGAGGAACAAGAACAGAGTTTCTATGCGTGCCTTTGACAGGGTGCGTGGCCCCAGGGAAAGGTAATGTGCTGGTTTGGGAAAGTAAGGTTTTGGGCTCAGTCTTCCTCATCTCCAGCAATTCTGGGTGGGTTTTTGGTGGTTTTTTTTTGGTATAATCCATCATTGAGAGACTAGGGCCAATGGGGAAAAGAGATGGATTACAGAGAGAGGAGGGAAGGGAATGGAGGATGGTGGAGCTTGAAGCTTCACCTATCTATGTCATTTTTTTATATCCCAAGAGCCTGCCACATTCCCAGGTGAGAACGGGTCATCCTTCAGTCTGATTTCCGTCACTTGTCCCCAACCAGAACATCTAATTCCTTAGCAAGTCCACTTGGCTCTACCGCCAAAACATCCTGAATGTGTCCGGTTTTCTGTCTCCACTGCCACCTTCCTAGCCACCATCATCTCTCACCTGAAAAACTGGAATAGTTCTGACTTGTCTCCCTGATTCCACCCTCACCTCATCTTCTATTATCTACACAGTGGCAAAGGTATCCTTCCTGAATCATGCATCAGATGGGTCACCATCTGGTGGTGGTGGTGCTGATGCTGATGATAATGATGGTGATGATAATGATGGTGGTGGTGATGGAGATGGTGGTGATGATGATGATGGTGGTGATAATGATGGTAGTGATGATGATGGTAGTGGTGATAATAATGATGACAGTGATGGAGATGGTGGTGATGATGATGATGGTAGTGGTGATAATAATGATGACAGTGATGGAGATGGTGGTGATGATTATGATGGTAGTGGTGATAATAATGATGACTGATGGAGATGGTGGTGATGATGATGATGGTTGTGATAATGATGGTAGTGATGATGGTAGTGATGATGATGGTAGTGGTGATGTTAATGGTGCTGCTGATGATGGTGGTGGTGATGGAGACGGTGGTGATGATGATGATGGTAGTGGTGATAATAACGATGACAGTGATGGAGATGGTGGTGATGACAGTGGTGGTGATGCGGATGATAGTGGTGATGATACCTAACTTTTACTGAGTACTCTCTATGTCCTAGGCATTGTTATAAACACTCTACATGCATGGACTCTTTTAATCCTCAGAACAACATTATGAAGCTGGCACTATTATTCTCCCCATTCTACAGAACATAGCACTCACTGTTTAAACTTCTTCAAAGGGTTTTTTTGCACTTAGAATAAAATCCAAACTCATTACCTTACCCCGGCCTCCAGTGGCCTCCTTGCTCTGCCCACTGCCCAGTGTTCTGACCACGCCTCTTTCCCTGCTGCCCACCATGTTCCAGCCACACCAACCTTCCATCTATTCTCTCAACTCACTGAGCCCATTTGTACCTTAGACCTTGTGTACCAACTGCTCCTTTTACTGAGAACACACTTTCTCTAGTCCAGTAGTTCTCAAAGTGTGGTCCCTGGACCATCAAGGTCAGCATCACTTGGGACCTTGTTAGAAATACACATTTTCAGGTCCCACCCCAGACCTTCTGCCTCTGAAACTCTGAAGGGGGGACCCAGAGTCTTTGTTTTAACCAGCCCTCAGGTGAGTGTGATGGTCACCAAAGTTTGAGAATCACTGCTCTAGGTTTTCACTAGCTGGCTCCTTCTCATCACTGAGGTCCCAACTTACATGTCACATCCTTAGAGAAGCCCTCCCTAAGCTCCCTTTCTAAAGGCACACACCCCTCTCCATGTTTTTCTAGCATGTCATCCTGCTTTATTTTCATCACAGCCCTTATCATTCCCCAATGTTTTCTTGTTTGTTGAGGCATATGTGTGTCTGTGTGTTAATTGTCTGGCTTTCCCTCCTGTATATAAACTCCATGAAATCCCAGATCTGCTGTTCACAGCTGCGTCCTCAGCACCACACGCAGAAGTCAGCACATAGGAGGGTTCAATAAACACCTGATCAGCTTGATTAATTGATTAATTAATTAGATGTCTAAATGAGAAAGACAAGAGTAATTGGCTGAGATATACAGTAGAGGCAGGCAACTCAAAAGACTTTGGGAGCCAAGTCCTGTAATATAATGGAAAGACAAAGTAAAACATGGGGGCGTGGTGGTGATGGGGCAGACTGGAGCGTGCATGGCTAAAGGATTTAAATCTAACTTCAAAGGGTAATCTTGTCCAAACAAAACCAATTTCTGAGCTAGATTCAGCCAAAGGGCCACTAGTTTGCAATCCTTGTTATAAGGGCTTGATCAGACAATGCATTGAGGGCATGTCTTTCCTTCTTAGATAAAATTTTGTTATAAGAGCTTTAAAAAAATCTGATTTTCATTTTAAGAGTTGGAAAAGTGGAAGAGACCTTTGAAAAAACCCACTTTTGAATTAGAAAGCCAACCCATGTGGAAGATACATGTCTTGCCAGTCCCAGAGAGATCTGGTAGAACTACTTGACTCCTGAATGCCCGCATGAAAACATAGATATACAAAAAGGATTTATTGCAACCCTTTTTATAGACACCCAAAAAAAGCCCTGAAAATCCAAAAATACGATATTGCTTAAATAAATTGTGGTAAAGGAGCTAGATACAACTATACTAAGCGACAAATTTAAAAATCATGTTTTAGAAGAATTTTTGATAACAGGCAGAAATGTGCATATGAAATACGATTCCAATTTCATAAAAAGCCCCTGTGTCCCAGCTGAGCCTGTACCCCTAGACATGTCTCTGTGTGTTCAATGAACTCATTAAACAAGTGTCTAAGGGCATGAGTTTATCTCAGTGGAGGAAAGGAAACATCAAAGAGGAGATCTGGGAAAGAAATGGGGGGAGGGGCAGGAGGCAGGCAGCAAGGTACCTGCGGCCCCCTGGCCAGCCCCATGGGTTCTCGTGAGACAGGGGGCCTCAGGCAGAAGCTGAAAAAGCTGTGCTCAAGGACTCTGTGTGACCTTCGGCAGGTCAGTGGCAGCCCCAGATGGCAAGTTGGGACAAGGAGTGGAGGAGAGAACATTTCCCACTTCTTTGCTCAGTACCCTGGCCCAGGTCTAGAGAAGGACCTGGAAACCCAGCATCCCTTTGGTTTCCTCAAGGGCATCAGGAGGTGGGCTTTTGGCCCACATGTCACCATTGTCTCAGTGAACATTGATATGGAGAGCAGTGACCAAGGTGGGCACTGCCCTAGAGATGTTTTTCAATAGGGCACAGAGTGGTGGGCACAGGATAGCAGAACATGAGGGCTCTAATCTTGAGCTCACATGAGACCCCCTGGGGCTCCCTGGGGTAACTGAGGGAGACTGGCAAATGGAGGAGCTGACAGTTAATTTAGTGAATGTGACCTCATTTGGACACAGAGCCTAGTAGGGAAACTTGGAGGCTATATTTGCCTTGATAGCACCCGTTATGAATATATCAAAATATGAACAGTTTCTTTGGGTGGTAAAACGGTAGAAGACTTTCAATTTCTGCTGGATAGTTTTTATCTTTTGTCATTTTTGTTTCTAACAGGAACAGATATTACATTCATAATAAGAAAATCTAAGTTATATTATTTTAAAAATACACGATTGATGAGGTCAGACATTTTCAGGAGTGACCTGGGGAACTGACTTCCAAAAGTGTGACCGAGGAGTCTGGAGGATGTTCAGATCCAGGAGAGCTGACCAGGTGATGTCCCAGCACTGAAGAGTCATAAATGTTTTGATGTGAGTTGGATGTTCCCAATCCTGACTGATGAACATACATCACTTTACGGTTGTCATTACTGTATTTAACACTCACAGTAGCTGTACAGGGTATTATTAGCCATAATTAAAAAATGAGGAAACAACTTCAGAGACCCTGGGGGAGCAGGTGGGTGTAGAGGTGTTTTATGATTGGGGTAGTGCACCTTGTCAGCAGTGGGATGACAGTTCAAACCTCATTTTCCTATGATTTCCCCCTTGATTTTCTAAGACAAATATTGTTCCCCAAACCCTGGCTTCTAGAGTTTGGCCTCTTCACCTGGCTTTGGGAAAGCCTGTAAGCCTTTTGGAATTAGATCCAGAGTTTGACATGCATGTGCTTTTTCTAAAAGGATGATTCCCAGTTCTACCACCCCCTCCAAAATAGAAGAACTGCTACTCTGTGTTGTCTGGAAAGCATCTGCATCAGATACAGCGTTGAAGATAGAAAATGTTCCTTGAATGGCGCTATTCTGAGGATCTAATGGCAAACAAATCTGCAACACATGGATTGAATTTCCTTTAAATTATGCATGAACCGAATAATTCGAATGGTTTGGCAAAACTGGCTTGGGGTTTTCTCAAACCCAAACTGTTCTTGAAGAAAGTTAGTATTTTTGACGAACCCCAAACTGGGCCTCCTGTTTGGGGGATTATAGGTTGGGTGGGCGTGCTTGAGGTGTGAGTTTAGAATGATGTGTTTTTGGACTTGGGGGCACTGGTTCATTTGGGGTGGGATGTTGTGGAATTTGTGGTGTGGTGGGTGTGTAGTGGTGGTGGTGGTGGAGATTAGGGTGAAGGAACACCCCACATTGCCCTCTTCCATGGTTTGTTCCAGGTTGCTTGTTACCAAGAAGGGTTTGACCACTGAAACCGTCAGGGCCCAACAGAGACCAGCAGTGGTGGAACGCAGCTTCTCTGGCACGTAAGCCAGGGCATAAAACCACATCTTCCAGGGGGAACAGAGTACTTGGACGTGGGAATGGAGATCATTAATAGGTCTTCTGCTGGAACTCGGTAGGCAATAAACAGACCATGGTTTTAACAGCTTTGGGGCTCTAAAGGGTGGTATCAGTTGCTAATATTCCCCAAAACACAATCCATGTAGATTAAGATTCACTGACCTTAACTGATACCTACCCTGTGCCAAGAGCTCGCCTCGGGTGGTGGACAAGGAGAGGCGCCACCCAGATCCCCCTTCAAGGCAGGACTTGCTGCCCGGTTGTGGGGATGGTGGTCAGCAGATCCCCTGCTGTCGGCTTGTTCAGGGTCTGACCCGAGGTCACATCCTTCCCCTCTGTGTCCATGGTGACTGACCAGGGCAGGGGAGAGAAGACCTAGGCGTGCTGACTCAGAACACTGGACCGTCCTCATTTCAGGCCCCGGCTATGTTGACCAAGGCTCTGCCAGACCTGAATCACAATGTGTCTTCTCCCTATACCCTAGACTGCTGCATCCTCTTCCTTTCAAAGACATTGATCTTTAGAGCACAAATGACTTGCGCTCTAAGAGTCCTCCATCTCAGTCTGTTTCAGGAGAACCAGGTCTATAGCATCCTGTACCAATTTATGGGGTAGGAATTACTATCCCCATTTAACAGATGAGGAGACTGACACCTCAGAGGAGCAAAACTCCTTAAGTGAGAGGATAAGCATCTTGAAGGGAGGATGTTGTGGAATTGGGATTTGAATTCAGCTCCTCCCACCCCAAGTTTACTGCATATTCCACTGTCCCCAGCAGCCTTCCACATTCTGCAGTAATTTGGCTTCTAAATTTTCTAACAGCCTTGGCACGCACTGATAAATTCTTGTATGGTTAGGTGTGTTGGTGAAGGGAGTGGACAGTAAATTGTATCAGAAGATAACATTCACCATTAATAATAAAGAGGGAATTCTATGATTTATTGGGCACTTACTAAGTACCATGGAATCTACGTACATTATCCCATTAAATGGTCTAAATGGTAACAGTAGCTGACACGTAATGACATTGACTAGGAGTGGGGCACAGACTCATCAAAATCTCATAATAACCAACGAAGGTGCTGCTGTTAACATTTCCACTGAGGAAGCCAACACAGAGCTAGGAGTCACTTGCCTGAGGTCGAGGAAGGACCATCTACTCCAGACCCTGCATGCTTCCCCACTTTGCTACCAAGCCTACAGGCGATCATTCATATTCCCATTCTATAAGGAGAAGACTCAAGGCTCAGAGTGGTAAATACACCTACTCGAAGACTTAGCTGGTGGAGGTGGAGCCAGGTCCCAGCCCACATCTGCTCACCTCCAAAATCTATGTCCTTTTCTCTACCTGATGTTGCCTTTCTGGGGAGAAGCAGGAGACATAGAAACTCATCTGTTGTCTCAAGGGAACTGGAATCAGATTTTACCTTTAGGAGAAGTCCAGTGCTGGCCAATGCCAGAGGGAAGGCATGGCCTTGTACGGAGAGGAGGGGATGCTGTGAACAGGCAGACACCCTCATGGCCAGAAATCTGCAGGAAGAATTCAGAGCAGATTTGATTTCATATACACGTACTTGGTGCTGACCACTGTATGCTGATGACTCCTGCACTCATAACTCCAGGATTTTCTCCTGATGTCGGGAGTAGGTCCACGTATCCAACAACCTCCCTTCTGGATGCTCCACCCTCATCCATCGGTTGAGGTATTTATGGCATGCCTACCAGTGCAGGTATTGTCATGTGCTCTGGATTCAACGGTGAAACAGACATGCTTCTTGACTGGTAAAGAGTTCAGTGAGGGAGCCAGACATGGGAACAGGCAGTTACAGCCACCCTACCCTTCCCATGCCCAAGGAAAGCAGGAAGTCTCTATCCTCAGGATGGTCCCCTCTCTCTCTAGGCCATGAAAACACGGTCCGGATCGTGGGAGAAGAAACACAAATCAGATCTCACCTTAATCGCACTTGGCTTTGTAATTTCTCGTTCAATCACCATGCCGTAATGATGTGGTCATTTCAAGCACAGGTGCTGGGTCCCCACCGGTGCCCCATCTTATGACTGTCACAGGCCCCTGAATGTCAGCTCCATGACACACAATATCATCCTGCTGCTGCAAACAGGCCTCACCTGTCATCCAGGTGTCCATACCCAGGTTCATCATCCACCTTCCCCAAACCCACTCCTCCTCCAGGTTCCAAAGGTGGCATTGCCAACTCCCCACACATCCTGGACTTCTCTCAGTCATTATCGAGGAATGTCAGCTATAGCTCTTCAAATTCATTATCTCTTCATCCATCTCTGTTCCCACGATTCAAGCCCCTGGACCCCTCCTGGACCAGCCTCCTTTCTGGTCTCCCTGACTCCAGTCTCTCCCCCTCCATCCACCCTTGGCATGAACCACCCTAAAACATTAATCTCACCGTGTCACTTCCACACTCACAGTGCTCTCCTGTCTCATCTTCAGCCTGGCGTCGCAGCTTTCCATGTTTGGGGCCCTGTTTTTCTCCAGCCCTCTCCATCCTCCCTACCAAACGCACCAAGAGCTCATGTCACAGTGTCTTGAAAGTAATGTTTCCTCCAAACTTACCCCAGACCTCACCTCTGCTGGGACACCTTGCTTCCACGCCTCACATACACCCAAGACATCTCTTGGGTCCCCAGCCCCAAATGCTTCCCTCCAGTGTAATACTTGTCCCACTGTCACAGGGGCCCGTGAACACGTTGACCCCCCCTTCTGGAAGGTGTGGGCCCCTGAGCTTGAGGACAGTATCTTCTGCAATATTGTATTCTGTGTCTGGCACATAGCTGATACAAGTAAGCCTTCCTGAATGAAAGAACGAGTATAGAGTCTGACACTCCACTTGGCTCTACCGTGAGGAAAGGCTCCGAAATATTTTGCCCCTGCTCCTGCGCCAATCCCAACCACGAGATCTTATCTAGACATCTGCCTCTGTTGCTGTGTCAATCTTTCAGTGGGACATGAACCTTGGGGACCCCCTGGTAAATCATTTGCAGCAGCCAGAAGTGCTTTAGAGAACCAGTCATTTGGTCATCGCCGGCACGGGCTGGTGACCCGCAGAGAGTTTGTCTGCAGACACCTTTGTGGGCAGCCATTCGATTTCCTGAGCACGAGGAGGTCTTTATTTCAGATTCCAAACTTTATTGCAACTTCTGAGTGACTGCCTTGACCCCACTGGTAACCTCACAGCCCTAACAATGATTCATCTCTTCAGGAAACCGTGTCTCCCCTGGGTTTGCCCAGTGATATGGGGCCAGATATGCCATCTGGGAGTGGGACTGGAGAGAGGGGGAAAGCCCTTCGCCGTTTGCAGTCTCCTGAGTGGTCTGTGAGAACAAGATTTCTTTTGCTGGACTCAGCAGTTATGGCAAGGAGCTGGACCCTGGACACAGCCCAGCAGGCAATCAAAGGGAATAGCCAAGTTCACTGCAGTCCCACCCATGGCTCCCTTCCAGAAAGCCATTCACTGAGTCACCTAGTGATCCCAAACCATTTTGATTTCAATCTTTCTGCCTATTGAACTCCAAACATCACTTCCTCAGTTCCTCTCGATTAACGACAGGGTGGTGTCCTTGAAGATAACGAATTCTGAAGTCGAGCACACGGTAATTTTTAAACTTTTTTTGGAAGAATAACACACATACATAGAAGTCCACAAATCATAGGTGTGCAGTTCACTGAGTTGTCTCGAAGGCACATCTGACGTTGAATTCCCACCCTCACTGCCCAAACTTGCCAAGTCACATACCCCCTCCAAGCTTCAGTTTCATTAATTCTCAAATGGAGTCAAAAACCAGTCTCTCAGAGAGTCAGGCTTTCATTACAAACAAATCTGAAATCCTATGCCCTCGCCTCCTCCCCCATCCTGTGGTCATGCTGTCCCCTTGCCCTGGGATTTATTGTTCTTCAAAGAACATATCAGCATCTGACATGTTATTTGTTCAGATTTGCTAATATTGTCTCTCTCAGTGAGAATGTCAGCTTCCCAAGCAAAGAGAATTTGTTTTGTTCACTACTTTATCCCAACTACAATGTGTCCATGCATTGGAAGTTCTAAAGGAATACTTGCTGGGTGAATTTAGACAGTGGTTTTGAGGACTGCTAAAGTAATGCTTTAACATTTGGGAGATGCACTTAGGATGGCTATTCTAAAACCAAAAAAAGAAAATAACAAATGTTTGTGAGCTTGTGGAGAAATTGGAACCCTTGTGCATTGCTGGTGGGGATGTAAAATGGCGTAGCCGCTGTGGAAAACAGTATAATGGTTCCTCAAAAAATTAAACATAGACTTGACATATGATCCAGTAATTCAACTCTTGGGTATACTCCTAAAAGAACTGAAAGCATGTTCTCAAAAAGATACTTGTACACCCATGTTCATGACAGCATTATGCACAAAAGCCAAAACTGGAAGCAGCCCAAATGTCCATTGATGGATAAATGGACAAACAA
Organism: Physeter macrocephalus; assembly: GCF_002837175.3. Classification (NCBI taxonomy): domain Eukaryota; kingdom Metazoa; phylum Chordata; class Mammalia; order Artiodactyla; family Physeteridae; genus Physeter; species Physeter macrocephalus. Next base: position 5,496,867 of record NC_041215.1, read on the forward strand.
AACTTGGTATATACATACAATGGAATATTGTACAGACAATACAACAGGACAGACATTCTGCCACATGCTTCAATATGGATAAACTTCGAGGACATCATTCTAAGTGAAATAAGCTAGTCATAAAAAGACAAATATTGGGGCTTCCCTGGTGGCGCAGTGGTTGAGAATCCGCCTGCCGATGCAGGGGACGCGGGTTCGTGTCCCGGTCCGGGAAGATCCCACATGCCGCGGAGCGTCTGGGCCCGTGAGCCATGGCCGCTGAGCCTGCACGTCCGGAGCCTGCGCTCCGCAACGGGAGAGGCCACAGCAGTGAGAGGCCCGCGTACCGCAAAAAAAAAAAAAAAAAAAAAAAAAAGACAAATATTGTATGATTTCACTTACATGAGGTACCTAGAGTAGTGAAATTCATAGAGACAGACAGTGGAATGGTGGTTACCAGGGGCTGGGGGAGAGGGGGATGGGGAGTTATTGTTGAATGAGGACAGAGTTTCCATTTCAGAAGATGAAAAAGTTCTGGAGATGGATGGCGGTGATGGTTGCACAACAATGTGAATGTACTTAATACCACTGAACTGTACCGAGGACTAAAATGGTAAACTTTCTGTATAATTTGCCATAATAAAAAAATATTAAATATGAGAAATGACGCGGGGTAGTAATCCAATAGACACCAGTAATGGGTTTGCCTCCTACAGTTTCAACCAACCCCAGAAAACCTTCCCTAAACCTCTTCCTGACTAGATTATATGATCTCCAGCTTTATGCTGTTTTGCATTCATGTCACATGTGTGAGTGTGGGCTTTCCAATGAGAACTTCGGGCAAAAATGATGTCGTGTGTCAGGCATGGGGCTGGTGGCTTGAATCCATCCCCTCATTTCATCCTCACCACAGAAGAAGAATCTGGGGCCCAGAAAGAGGTTAAGTAGCCTGCTCAGGACCACATTTTATTCATTCATTCAACAATGATTTATTAAGCATCGCCATGAACTTGGCACTTTACTAGGTGCTGAGGCTCTGATAATGAATGAGACCAGTCCCTTGGCCTTAAGGAGCTCCTGTCTGGTGGAGAAAGCAGGCAATGAAGTAAGTCACTGTAGGAACATGTGATAAGAGGTGGGATGGGGAGAACAGGCAACATAAGCAGGTCACACAGACGTGGAAGTTGAAAGAGGGTCTGGGAGCTCCAGAGGGTGGTATTCAGAGAGGAGGCTGGGGAGGCAGGGGTGGGCAGATTATGGAGGGCCTTATGGGCCAGGCTAAGGAATTTGCACTTAATCCTAAAGTAGTAGGGTCACTGATGGGTTTTAAACTGGGGAATGAGCTTAAAAAATTTCTCGGGGTGCCCAGGAGAGTGAAATGAAATTGGGGAGAATGTGGGCAGGGATTAAATTAGGAGGTGCTATGGACTGAATTGTGCACCCCACCTCCAATTCATACACCAAAGCCCTAACTCCCAAGATGATGGTGTTTGTAATTGAGGACTGTAGGGGTTAATTAAGCCATGAAGGTGGGGTTCTCATGATGGGATTAGTGCCCTTAGAAGAAGAGACTGAAGAATGTGTTCTCTCTCTTGCCATCAAGTGATGACACAGCAAGAAGACGGCTGTCTGCAAGCCCTGAAGAGAGCTCTCACCAGGAATGAAATCAGCCAGCATCTTGATATTAGACTTCCAGCCTCCAGAACTGTGAGAAATAAATTCTGCTGTTTAAGCCACCCAGTCTATGGTATTTTGTTATAGCAGCCGGAGCTTAGACAGGAGCCAAGATGGAACTCACATTCCCCTCTAACATTCCTCAGCTATTTTTCACCATAGTATGCCACTTTCTAGATTTTGGGGAGCTAGGCTTATTTCCCCACCTCTTCATATTGGCACTACTCATTAGTGCCAAGCACTTAACAGGTGCCTCATGAATCCCCTGGCCCAGTTGTAGGAGATTCCAGGAGGACTTAAAGAAACAGAGTGCAGCATGGGCTCTGTCAGCGTGTAGGATGCATGGCACTGTGTGTGCCACAAGAGGTAGGAGAGAAGGGCCATCGTCATCTGTCTTTCGGAAAGGCTCCCTGTTGCTAAGTTCTCCGATAAGTTTGGTGGCAGTTGCCACTGAATTATCGTGTCACAGTCATAGTTAGGGAGCCCGGGAGATGAGAGCCTGAAAGGGAGTGTTGGAAGCTGTTGCAACTTGATTTGGGAGCTTAGACACTGACAGTCTGATTTGCATTTTACAAAATTCTAACAGATCCTCACATGCCCACCCCACCCCCTGTTCAGGTATATCACATCCATTTCCCCTGGAGCATTCTATAAAGAATTTGGGTCTAGAAGGCTCCATTTAGAACCTAGTTGTTATCAGCAGTAAGATCTGCATTTCAGGAGAATGTGAACTGCTCTCTGTTTTGTAGCTGTGAGAGAGGGCTCTGGTGTTGAATTTTCTAATAGTCACACCATGGTTATGTGCATCCACACAGCTACAGATCAGTCAAGTCACTAGAGCAAAGTCACTTGGAACTGAAGAGGTCACCACCTTGCTGCAAGTTGGGAAACTGAGGCCCAGGGAGGAGTTGGGTAGGTCCAAGTTACTAGGTGAGCCAACTGTTGACTGGGTAAATGCTTACTAACTCTTATTATGTGCTAGGGCACCTGGGCTACAAATGACAAGTAAAAGACTGCTTTCCTATAGGCTAGGAATGCCTGTATTCTCCTACTTCTTGTTAAACAAAACTTGATTTGGAATTATGTTTGTATCTCTTTATATCTTAAGGTAAGAAATCCATTCATTGACCACTTATTCTGTATCAGAGACCATCCTGGGCATCTTGCAACCATTAGCTTGCTCAAGTCTTACCAAACCAAGAGATAAACATCATCATCCCATTCTACAGATGAGAAAATTGAGGCTCTGAAAGGCATATTATGTAGAGCAAGGTGGCATATATGGTAAAGTACAGATCTGGGATTAGATCCTTCATCTGCCTGTCTTCAAAGCCTTTACTATTCATTCTAATCCTTTGTCTCTGTCCAGCTGATCTTTACATCCTTGGGTAAAGGCCTCTACAGTGGATATTACTTGGCATTCAGTTGGTGGGAGCTCAGAAACTTCATTGAATGATCCAAAGGGTTCGTAGGTTCCATGAAAATTCTACAGGAGAAGGAGCGGGGATCGTCTTTTCCTCCACTTTCCTTCCACATGGGCCCCTTAAAGAGCCAAGGAAGTATTGAACTGGTATCTAGACAGAGACAGTTGGCTGGATAACTCAGCCTGGACCCACCATTTACAATTATGTGCTGGGCACTGTGCTAAGGGGGTTACAAGCACCAACTCTTAAATCTTTATACCATCACCATGAGATTGCTTCTATTATTCTCCCTGTATTAAAACTCAGAAACGGAGGCACAGAGAGGTGAATTACTTTTCCAAGGTGTCAGGCCAGCAGAGACAGGATTGGAGGAGCCTAGTTCTGTCTGAGTCTGGAATCCAGGCCCCTTATCATGATTTTATCTTCTCAAGAAGTGCTTATAGACTGAAGAGTTGAAATTACTTTTTAAAATCAATCTTTGAAAAAATAAGTAAATAAATAAAAATAAAATTCATCCTTGTGTCCATTCTCCCACTTGAGCAGACTGTGAGCTAGCTGGGGGCCACCAGCATCAGGCCAGTTGCCTGACAGGTATACTGAACGAGCAAGGCAGCCAGTCGGTGGGCTCCAAGGGAAGAGGAGGCTTGCCCCTGAGGCCGACAGCCAGGATCTGAGGATGCTAGTGATCCAGGGAGAATGATGCCTGTTGTTAATTCCAGACACTGTCCAGTTTTCCTCTCCTGCTTTGGTTCTTTGATTCATAACGGTTTGCCTCATTCCTCTGTTCCCTTCCCTTAGGGTTAGGTCACCCAGGTGAACAAAGCCTCTTTTCAAGGACCCTGAAGGAACCGGATTATGTTATGGGTCCTGTAAATTAGAGGCCTGGAGAGGAGGCCTCTTATTTGGGGATAATCACCATTTGTTCACTGTTGGACGACTTGTTGCAAGATAATTAGAGCTTCACTTTCTTTACTTGAAACAGCCTTTGCTGTTTTCTCTTGTCCTCTCCAGCCCTGGACTCTCACGGATGCTGCAGTGAGACATGTGACATAGGGAAATGCATGCTGGGTCATTCCTTTACCAAGAGCTGTCAAAACAACTGCCACATATACAGCCTTTAAAACTGGGCACAAGTGGTCCAGGTAAGATGCATGTTTAAACCTTCAACCATTCAGATCTTTAACTGACACGTGTTCAGCACTCACAGCTCTAGATGTTGGGGATACAGTAATAGAAAATGAAGACCAACACCTGCCTCATGGAGCTTAGATTGTAGTCTTGGAGTAGAGAAAGGACATGAGGGGCTTGACTCACCTAGAACTGAAAGTAATTTTAGCAATAAGGTATGTTCAGTAAATGAAACCCTAAGAATTGATCATTATTATTGTTGGGTACAACAGTAGGAGTAATAATAATAAAATCACCATAGTAATAATATTGAGTCTGGTTTTACTTAAGCATTAAATGACTTTGCCAAATCTATTCATGCTTAGACTGGAGTTTGTTATATAGAATCTTGCTAAAAGTAAGTGACCAATGTCTAGGACCTAGCATTATTTTTGTTAAACAAATTTGTTCTTCACTGTTGTATGGTACATTCATGGTAAACCAGAGCACCTGGGCAATGGGGTTTTTCATTAACTGAATTTTCTTGTTGTTTTGTGTAAAAATCACTATTAATAATACAATGATTATCCATCATTTTTTTGGCCTCTAGATCATTGTTCCAAATATTAATGATTATGTAATTCCAGTCAATGAGCATTTACTTCTGTGAGATTGGGGCTGGGGTGAGAAGCAGGTGAAGAATCTGATCTCTGAATAAGGAGATTTAGAGGACTGAAATGATGTGCATTCATCCCAGAAGATTTGGGGAGTGAGGTTTCCCCCCCATAACAAATCTCAATCTTTTTCTGGGCTTCTGTTTAACATAATGCTTAACCATGTGTCCTTCAGTAATGATTTTTAACAGAGTCAAATTTAAATAAATGAATATCCATTTGTCAACCAAGAAAAAAAATACCTTAGAGATTTAGTTGGAAATTGACAAGCTTATGATCATAATGGAGATTTTAATATACCTATTGGAAGTAGAAAAACCAAAAAAGAAAAAATTAAGAACATATGGAAGATTTGACCAGTAAAGACACATGCAAGCTTGAGCTGATGAACATATATAGAACCTTGCATCCAACAAACATAATATGTATGTATTTCATACTCACATGGAATATTTGCAAACATTTAGCAGATATCAAGCCCAAAAGAAGCCTCAACAAATACTAAAGAATCAATATTACAGAGATAATCCTCTAACCACAATGCAATAAAATTCGAAACCAATAAAATACACATTTAGAAACTAAAAAAGAGCCCTTGTAAATAATTCGTCAAAGAAGAAATTATAATCAACATTACTAAATACTTGTAATGAATATGAAGATATTATTACTGAAATATACAGATTGTAGCTAAAGTGGCACTTAGAGGAAAATCTATAGCCTTAAACATAGATGTTAGAAAACAGATAGGAAAGTTAATGAAATAATCTTTTGATTCAAAAGTTAGAAAATTAATGCCCATTGATTTAAGCATGGAACACATCTGGAACATATATTATTTCACACAGACTCACTGGTAGGCAGTCCCACATTCAACAGACTTATGCAAAGAAAAGAGGGCTGGTTCCAATGGAAAATTAGAACAGCTCTAAAGGAAATTAGACCATGCTAATGTTAAAAAAAAAACAACTCTCATTACAGAGAGTATATTAGTTAGCTATTGCCGTATAACTACCTCAGAATTTAACAGCATAAAACAACCAACATTTATTATCTCACAAGGTTTGAGAGTCAGGAATCCAGGAGCATCTTAGCAAAGTGGTTCTGATTCAGGATTTCTCATGAGTTGTAATAAAGCTGTTAGCTGGGGCTGCAGTCATCTGAAGACTCAACTGGGGATGTAGGCTCTGAATTTGGAAGCTTCCAAGTTCACTGACATGATTTATTGCAGTAGTCATATTCTTCACTGGGTGCTCCTCACTGGCTGTTGGATTCCTTGCCACATGGACCTCTCCATAGGCATACCTACAACATGACCTTTTGCTTCCCCCAGAGTAAGTAGTCAAAGACAGCCAGCCAGTCCCCAAGATGGAAGCCACTGTCATTTATGACCTAATCTGTCTTCACCATCTGCTCTTGGTCACACACTAACCTTGGTACAATGGGAGGGGCCACTGCACAAGAGTGTGAACCAGAAGATGGGGACCATTGGGGACTACCTTGGAGGCTGCTTACTACAGAGAGAGTCTCAAAAAATGGGATTCTTGCTTGGCTGCTAATCCTCACACAGTGAAGAGTAGGTGAGAAAAATCAGTTCCAACTGAACAAAATCATTAGAGTTACCTTTGGGATTCAGATGATGATATTGAAATTCAAGGAAAGGTAGTGGTCTCAGGATTGGATTTCTTGGCATTTGGATCGGGGCTTAGGTGAACTCTCTTATGTTTTGCTTTCACCATGAACCTTTCAAAATATCTATTTTTCCCCCAAATAATTTTAGCCCACCAAGTCCCTTAACACATTTTGCCAATCCACTTTTCCCATCATTTTCAAGTTGATGTCTCCTTAAAAGGAAATTTGATTTAAATGTTTTCGATTCCTTTACATAAAAGTATTGAAACTCAAGTTAGCAGAAACGATTAGATGGCCAAGAAATCCTCCAATTTCATGTGAAAGTCGTGAGGCCCATTTTTCTCAAAAACATGCTTTGCCAAAGAGTCAATAAAATATGGACTCCACCAGGGTTAAGTTTAACCACCCGCAAATCAAAACGCCTTGCTAACTTTATGCCAAACAATTTTTTGTAGTTCGTTTAAATATTGAATTGACCATTCCCACCCACTCCTCAATTTAAATGAATTGTAAAATCATTTTCTGTCTTATGGACACGTAAGCATGGAAAAAGTAAAGTGCTGAATTAAGATAATTCAATTCCTTTAAATACCTCTTTCTACTTTAATTCACGCTACCCAGATACTCGTGTTATCTTAATAAGACAAAGAACCAATCTTATTTATCCCCTTCTTTGTTATGTTAAATTCTCACTACTTTCTCATTATCTTCAGGTAGATTCTACCATGCCATTCATGACTCTGTATTTCAGAGTCTCAACCTCTTTTCCTAACCTCTTTCCCTCCTCTCTCTACTGGGCAGATTTAATTCTAGTCCTTCAGGAAAGCTTGCCATTTCCTGAAGATGCCATGCATTTTCAGACCCAAAGTCTGTTCATAGGCTGTTCCCTCTGCTTACGGTGCCCTTCCCTCACTCCCTCCTTGTAACTATACAATTCCCTCTTCAAGGTACACTTCAAATGTCATCTTTTCTTTTGAGGAGTCTTCTCTGACACAACCCCTCCCCCAACACCCAACAACTCATTCAATTCGATAGAAAATTGTTCAAATCTTTCAGTTTCAAAAGGAGGTAATTCCACTCATTATTCTACAAAATCTTGCATAGACCCACATTACAACACTCTCCTAACTGCATTGCAACTGTCTGGAGTGTTAACTAAGGTAGTGCTATCCGCGGCATGTGGGATCCTCCCGGACCGGGGCGCGAACCCGGTTCCCCTGCATCGGCAGGCGGACGCGCAACCACTGCGCCATCAGGGAAGCCCTCATCTTTTCTTTTGAGGAGTCTTCTCTGACACAACTCCTCCTGCTGAATTAAGATAATTCAATTCCTTTAAATACCTCTTTCTACTTTAATTCACGCTACCCAGATACTCGTGTTATCTTAATAAGACAAAGAACCAATCTTATTTATCCCCTTCTTTGTTATGTTAAATTCTCACTACTTTCTCATTATCTTCAGGTAGATTCTACCATGCCATTCATGACTCTGTATTTCAGAGTCTCAACCTCTTTTCCTAACCTCTTTCCCTCCTCTCTCTACTGGGCAGATTTAATTCTAGTCCTTCAGGAAAGCTTGCCATTTCCTGAAGATGCCATGCATTTTCAGACCCAAAGTCTGTTCATAGGCTGTTCCCTCTGCTTACGGTGCCCTTCCCTCACTCCCTCCTTGTAACTATACAATTCCCTCTTCAAGGTACACTTCAAATGTCATCTTTTCTTTTGAGGAGTCTTCTCTGACACAACCCCTCCCCCAACACCCAACAACTCATTCAATTCGATAGAAAATTGTTCAAATCTTTCAGTTTCAAAAGGAGGTAATTCCACTCATTATTCTACAAAATCTTGCATAGACCCACATTACAACACTCTCCTAACTGCATTGCAACTGTCTGGAGTGTTAACTAAGGTAGTGCTAACTGCTTCAACAGATGTATCCGCAATCTCAGTGGCTTCACACAATAGAAATTTATTTCTCACTCTTGTAAAATCTAATCACCAGCCAGGGCTAGGAGGGTGATTTGCTCCATGCAGTCAGCCATTCAAGGACCCAACTTACAAAAGCCCTGCCTCTGCAACTGATGGCTTCCAGGACCTTCCTGGGTGTAGACACCCAATCAGCAGTCAGTGAAAGAGGTGGGATAGAGAAGCATGTAGGAAATTTCATGGAGTGAGATTTGAAGTGGTACAAATCTCTTTCATTCACATTGCATTGGCAGAACCTGGTCACGTGGCCTTACCCAGCTGCAAGGCAGAATGGGAAACAGAGTCCAGCTGAGCACCCAGGAGAAAAATAAAACAGGTCTGGTGAACAGATAACCAGCCTCTTTCATAATTATCTGCAATAAATTGTGAAAATTTGAAGAAAGGGTCTATGCCTTTTCTACTGTTCCATCTTCAGCATCTATCACTGACCGTCCTTAGCATTTATTGGACACTTAGTAAATATCTTTCAAATACATACACTAATGGATGAAACTTTTTATTGCTGAAATTATTTGAAAATTCCCTCAATCCACCACTTTATCCTTGTGGGTATAGAAAGAGACCATCAGTGTATTTCAAACAAAATGGAGAATTGAGTCAAGTATCTAGATCATCGAGTTCAAAAGTCTTTCTGCCTGCAATAACTGCTTAAAGGGATTTGCCCACCTTCCCTGAATTAATAACAATGATAATTCAACTCATTGCTTCAATGTCTGGTCTCTTTTCATTTGTTTGGGCAGAGTCTTAATAGCAAACTTGCTTTTTCCCTAATGAGCAAAGTCATTTTTCAGCATTTGTCTTCAGCAAAGCAACACAATCCACACACCATTCCCTATCCACAAGCAACATGGTAACCAAAGTTCCAGGCCTAAGCTTCCTTGGATCTTCAGATGGCAACTGCTTCTAGAGCTTGGTTTCCTTATGTATACGTGGGGGTAGAAGGTAGAAATGGGTAGGAGACAGAGGGATGGGTGCTTACCTGTCTTCACATAGGTGGTCTTGCTGTGTCACTTCATTAGGGTTCAAAGAGCCTGGAAGCTGCTGATGGATGTGAGGAACCTGCTTGTCTTTCTGGGGTTAATGACCTTGGCTTTTGTCATCAAACAGACCTGGTTGTGAACCTTGGCTCTGCCATTTCCTAGATGTGTAACCTTGGGGCAGTTACTCAGTTGGTACTTCTAGAATGATATGTGCAGAACTTTATCTTTTTCCTCTGATTCCCCCCAATAAAGCACTTGCTGCCTACTGTTTTGTCATCTGTTTACTTATCTGCTTCTCCCACTAGACTGTGAGTTCCTCAAGGGCAAGGATTTCTAATAAATGCTTATTGAAAAGCAAACAAAATAGGAATGCCCTGGAAATACGGGCAGCTTCAGGTCTAAAGCTTTGGGGGTGAAAGTTTTTTTAAAGTGTGTCTAAAAGAAGAGTGTATGATAAATTGTATTTTCGAAAGAACCCATCCCATAGGCTCTTCTTCCAATGTGCCATTGTCACTACTACCACTGAGTGGTGGGCTCTGTGTTTCCTTCCTTTGAACCTATGTGACCATCTTAACCAATGGAATATGGTGGACAAGACACTGTGGCTTTCAAGGCAAGGTATTAAAATGCAATGCTCTTCTTCCTTGTCCTCCTGTGATACTTGCTCTAAGAATCTAGTCACCGTCATGCAAGGAAGTTAGGCAGCCACACAGACAGGCCAGCACCAACCACAGGATGGGAGAGTAAGTGAGCCAGTGAGTCTTCAGATGACCCCAGCCCCTAGTCTCCAAATCACTCCAGCCTTTGAGCTGTCCCAGCTGACATCAGGAGGAACAGAATAGAGCTGACCCCACTGAGCCCTGCCCAAATTTCAGACTGTGAGCAAAATAAATGACTGTTGGTATCATTTATCGTTAAGTTTTGGTGGTTTTTTTACCCAACAATAGATAAGTGGAAGAGAGGGGTCAAAGGGCAGAGCTGTAAGGAAAGCAGGAATGCAGGGAGATTCAGTGGATGGATGGCGGGTCTCGGAAAAAAAAAAAAAATCACCAGACCCAGGAAGGTCTGACTGCATCTTTCCATATAGCCTAGGTTGTATGATTCCTTCTTTCACTCTAACCTTTGTATGTCTCTTGTATGCCTCTAAAGTCTTTGTTCATTTGCTTTGTAAAAATGTGTTTTCATGTTACCTTGAATGGAATCTCATTTTTATTTAAAGGTCCATTAATTTTATTTTATTTTTTTTAACATCTTTATTGGAGTATAATTGCTTTACAATGGTGTGTTAG
>NC_041215.1:5508335-5555669 GCF_002837175.3 Physeter macrocephalus
AGTTTTTTAAGGAACCTCCATACTGTTCTCCATAGTGGCTGTATCAATTTACATTCCCACCAGCAGTGAAAGAGTGTTCCCTTTTCTCCACACCCTCTCCAGAATTTATTGTTTCTAGATTTTTTGATGATGGCCATTCTGGAAAGGTCCGTTAATTTTAAATCAATATATAGGTGATGGTTTCTTCTTTTACCAGAATAGCTAGATCTTTCCTTGAGGCTCAACAAATAGGTATTTAGATACATACATGTATCTAACATACATGTATACATACATACATATATACATACATACATATACAGAGGTAGGTAGATAGATCCATGCCTCTAAGGATGTTTCACAATATTTTTAGGAAGATAGTTTTAATGTTGAGGGTACCCTTATTGAACACTTGTAATTTTTCTATATGGCAAACACTGCAGTAAAGGCTTTATACGCAACTCATTTATATCCTGTCTCACCCAAATCCTTGTGAGCTTTATACAATTAGAGTTCCTTTTACAGATAAGGAAACTGAGGTCAATATTGCCCAGGTCATGTATCCCACTGGTTAAGCTGGGTGACTCCAGGCAATGTGATTCCAAAGCCCACCCTTTGAACCCCTGTCCTCACTACCTCAACCTGGAAGGCTCTTCTTCCCATGTGCCAATGTCACTCCCATCACTGAGTGGTGGGGTTGATGTTTCCTCCCCTTGAGCCTAGGTGGGCCTTTGTGACCTTCTGAACATTGCTTGGGGCAGAAGAGATGTTCAACCAATGCCTGCATCCCTTTCTTTCTAAATAATGGGAAATAGGTTCCTACACACTAAGCCACAGCTGGTCTGCGTGTATTTACCTTAGTTTTCCATTCACGGCGGAGTTTACACACAGTAGGTGTGCAGTATGTGTGTGTCAATTATTAACGCTTCTAGGAGGATGGCCTTTTGCATCTGAGGACTCCAAGGGTGTGCAGTGGAGTGGAGGCCAGTGGGTAGAGAGAGCACAAAGTTTCAGAGAAGGGCTTTCTTCATTGATGTGTTTTAGGAGACAGCACATCTTGGACACATTATGAAGTAGCATGAACACAAATGGCACCTTCACTCAGTCTTCATGGGGGAGGAGGGGACATCCAAAAAGACCTTCCCTTTTAAATAAAAAGAAAAATTGCTAAATAAAATTGCACAGTCAGCCCCTGAGAAGAGTGCCCCTCAAAGCAGGCTGAAAGGCATTTTCACCAAGCTCTGGGACAGAGGAGGGCCCAGCACTAATGTACAGTCCTCTCCCGACCCCAGCCCGCCCCCACCCCCCATAAAGGTGATATGAAACAGAGGCCTTCAGAGGACCAGGCTGAAGCGGGCTGCATGTTCCGGCAGCTGTTATAAAGCAGGCCAAAGCCACGTCAGGTCCAATTACAGTCAATGAGGAACATCTGTATTTCGGCACCCACGTTGCTTAATACAAACATTTCGTAATTACAGCCTCTTGCACACACGGTGTGTTATGAGATGTGGTGTCCCAGTGTGAATCACGGTCACATTTTTCAGAGTCGTCAGCAGTCTTGGTCTGGCTGGGATGCCATTTGCTCACTGCCCATAAGCACATTTCTCTAAAATATTGAATTAAGCAAAGTCCGGCTTTTTCCTCTTATCTATGAAATCTTGCGGTTGGGGCTTGACTGTTTTTATAAAATGAAATATAGAAAATGTATAATATGCAAATAAAGTTGAGGTTAGAGTGATGTGTTTCTTCTTTTTCTCTCTCTCTATCCTTTTTTTTTTCTTCTGGAGAAGGACATCTGGTTTTTTTCCCCCCTTTTCCCTTCGGTGTTTTCAGCTGAAACGTAAATGTTCAATTGTCAAGCACAGTCTGAAAGGCTCCATTTCCAAATGGTTTTTCACCTCATCAGAAGCAAGTCTGGTTACAAGGACTCAGCTGGTTTGGGGTATTTTCTCATGCACAGTTTTTCCTGGGCAAAGCGATTGATATTGGCTTTGCAGTCAAGGAAATCCAATAGCCCTGGGTTCAAAGTTGAAGATATTTGAAAAATTCTTATGATGCATTCAGTGTGGTCTCACAGCAATTGAAGCTGTGAATTGGGGCACTGAGGATAATATGAATCTGTCAATAAACTTGCAGATTTATAGTCTGGACAGATGTTCTACCCATAAATCGCCATGCTCAAGAAATTTGAACTCTGCATTGCCACTTTATGGTGACACCTTGGCCTATTCTGGATCCTCGTCTCCTGATCCTGCGCCCTAGAACAGCACTAATTTAGTCAGCAGACAGGGCCCCAATGACTGCTCTCCTAGACTGATCTTCCCTCCTTTGAGAAAGTCCCTGATTCAGCCTGATTGTGGGGAATCCACTCCCAGCACAGCAAAGGGCTCATTCTCCACCTCAACACTATTTTTTGCAGGGAGCAAAACAGGGTTAACATCAGGAGAAGATGACCAGCTGCTGGGATAGCTGAGCCTTTAGCCAGCCAGCAACTTCTTTTTAATTGATCCTCCCAGGCTCTATAATTGATTGGAAGTGACAGAAACCCAAGTGAAACTAACTAAACCAAAAAGTGGGGGGGCACTTTACAGGCTACCAGCATCTAAGTAGTGATTGGAGGACCAAGTTTTAGTAAAGGCAGGGGCAGCTGGGCTGGGGACTCAGATGTTTCCAGGAAAGAATTCACTTCCTCACTCGTGCTTATCCCTGTTTCCTTCTGTGGGTCAGCTTCATTCCCCCTCCCTACAAATTTCCCTTCCAGTGTTTCTTAACTTCCAGTCCAGCTGAGAGAGTATAGACATATTTTCACCTGCTCTTTCCTGCTAAGTATAACTATAAACCTTGAAAATGACCCAAGAGTCAACTGTGATGGTTGATTTTACATGTCACCTTGGCTGGGTCATGGTGTCCAAATATTTGGTCAACCATTATTCTAGATGTTTCAGTGAAGTTGTTTTTTTAATGTTTTTTGAACTTGCATACAAATTGGTGGACTTTGAGTAAAACAGATTGTCTTCCACTATGTATAGGCCTCATACAATCAGTTGAAGGCCTTAATAGAACAAAGACGGATTTCCCCTGAGCAAGAAGGAATACTTCTAGCAGACAGCCTTTGGATTTGAATGGAAATTTTTCCCTGAGTCTCCAGCCTGCCAGCCTACCCTGTAGATTTTGGACTTTTCAAGCCTCCACAATCATGTGAGTCAATTTCTTAAGATCTCTTTCTCTCTTTCTCTCTCCATACACACAGAGTTACAGATATCTATACTTTTATCTCTATCTCTGTACCTATCTATCTATCCACATATATACAACTCTCTCTCTACAAAAATAAATCTATCTATCTATCTATCTATCTATCTATATATATATATATATATATATAGAGAGAGAGAGAGAGAGAGGATATCTTTATATAGGATGTCTATCTATCTATCTATCCATCCATCCATCCATTCATCCATCCATCCTGTTCTGTTTCTCTCAAGAACCCTGACTAGACTACTATTACAGCCACCAAAGGAGAACTCTGAAAGGTGATAAAAAAGAAGATGAGCTGGTTTGGGATCCCAGGAGTGGAGGAACAGCACAGGGGCAGGGCATCTTGTGTCTACACCACACAACAGAGGAAGGTCACCTGGACCTGTCATTTTCCAACCTCCAACATAGCAACAGAAGGCAGCCAGGCTAGATTCATTCCATCCTTGATCAAAAGGGGGGTCCCTCTAACAACATCAAGTGAGCCTGACACCACCAGTACAGAGACTGATTGGGACCCTTTCCAGACGCAAGAGGATAAGGGAGAACTCTCCTTCCCTGCCAGGCCTGGGACACCCTTTTCCACTGAGAGATCCAGAGGAAGGTGGGAGGAGTTGGCAAGAGAGACCCAGCTACAGCAGGCAGCCTGGCCCAGGAAGCATCTTTGTCCTTGTAAGTACAGGAATCTCCTCCTTTGCCAAGAGGTACTGGGCAGCCAGGAGACAGTAGTAGGGGGAATCCCATCACAGTTTCCCCATCATGAGGCATGCTACTGGCCAGGTCTTGGGATATCCTTTCCGTTCCCTCAGACAGCCCCAGCGTGGACTAGTGTAAGCCCCAGTGGTACCAGATAAATCAAGAAGACTAAAATAATACTACAAATGCTCTGAAAATTAAACTGCCATTGGAACCAGCACAAAAAAGTAGGATAAACACAAGTGCTGAACCTAAACACAGTGACTTCCTGCTAAAATAAAAGAATTATGTAGGATCCAGAGTCTCTGAGGAAAATAGACAAAAGTGTGCAGAATTCAATTTTTAAAAACCCCACCTGTTATACAAAGAACCACAAAAATCACAAATTGAATGAGAAAAGACAATCAATATACACCCATAACTGGCATGAGTCAGATGTTGGCATTCTCTGTCAAGGATATTCAAGTAGCTAGCTGTCATAAAAATATTTTAACAATCAGTCACAAACTCTCTTGAAACACATAAAAAAAAACATAAACTTTCAGCAAAAAAATAGAAGTTATGAAAAAGAACCAAATGGAAATTAAGGAACAGAAAAATACAATCAGAGAAATAAAAACTTGCTGGGTGAGCTCAATAGAAGAGTGGAGATAACAAAGGATAGAATCAGTAAATGTGAGAAAAGAAAAATAAAATTCACCCAATCTAAAGAACAAAGAGGAAATAGACTAAAAAAATAATCAGAGACTTAGGAACTTATGGGACAATAACAAATAATCCAACATTAGCATCAATAGAATCCCAAAACAGAGAAAATGGGATTGAAAAAATATTCAGAGAAATAATAGCTGAAAATTTCCCAAATTGGGGGAAAGACACAAATCTACAGATCCAAGAAGCCAAGAAAATCCCAAAAAAGATAAATTCAAGTAAATCCACACTATGATATGTAATAATTAAACTTTTGAAAATGAAAGAAAGAAAGAAAGATAGAAAGAAAGAAAGAAGAAAGAAAGAAAACATAGAAAGAAAAGAAGACTCTTGAAAGCAATCAGAGAAAAACAACACCTTTATAGGAACACATCAAATTGAATGACAGCCGATTACTCATCTGGACGCCAGAAGGAAGTGGTGCAATATTTTTCAAGTGCTGAAAGAAAAGAACTGTCAACTGCAAACTCTATATCTGGTAAAACTATCCTTCAGGAATGAAGAAAAATAACATTCTGACATGAAGTAAAACTAAAAAAAAAGTTATTAGCTTAAAGATTAGCTAAAGGAGGGCTTCCCTGGTGGTGCAGTGGTTGAGAGTCCGCCTGCCGATGCAGGGGACATGGGTTCGTGCACTGGTCTGGGAAGATCCCACATGCCGCAGAGCGGCTGGGCCCGTGAGCCATGGCTGCTGAGTCTGCTCATCCGGAGCCTGTGCTCCGCAACGGGAGAGGCTACAACAGTGAGAAGCCCGCGTACCACACACACACACACACACAAAAAAAAAAAAGATTAGCTAAAGGAAATTCTTTAAACAGAAAGAAGTTGATAAAAGGAGGAATTGGAACATCAGGAAGGAAGAAGAATCAATGGAAAGAGTAGAAATGGGTATATATGATAGACTATTTTTATAACTTTTATAAATCATGTTTGATGATTGAAACAATAGGCATCAACTACAATATGGATCTCACTCCTCTCTATATGGGCATTAGCCAGCTCCCCACCCAACAAATCAAAATAAAGCAAAACTAAATAGATAGTTGTTTCTCCCAGAAGAGGGAAAAGGTGAATGGCCTATTTTTGCCAGCTGGCTCTCAGTGGTCAGCAGTTCATCCTTTCTTAATCTTTAATATTCTCTTTAGGCATTTCCAGGTCAAGCAGGAGAAACGGAATATATCACTCATAAGTCATGGTTTTTGAATTTTGGTGTTCAGTGATAAATGGGGTTAAAACTCCATCTGTCATGAATCCTACTCATTCAACCCATGAGTAGGATTTAGAGCTCACTTCTTCAGACCAGGCATACCACATTTTGGGATCTCCTCCATTTTAACCAAAGATTATAGAAGAGATTTACTAGCTTCTGTGAATTAAAATCAATCATAAAACTCAACCCTTCTCTCTCAACAGTTAACAGAACTTCCACTGAAGTTGAAGCTGTTGGTTAGTTAAATCCAGAGTTGTGCATTTTTGGTGGAGGAGGCTAGATTATTAGGCCAGTTTCAACAAGTGCATTCATTCAACAAACATTCCTTAGCATCTTTTAATGCCAGGCACTCCACTAGGTTGTGGGTACAGGGAATATATGGTCAAGGGGCTCATGGTTGAGCAGAATGGGCAGGTGCATCAACACATAAAACAAAATGAAAATATATTCCAGGGCTCCTCAGCCAGAGCCAAGAGGCAAGCACATCTGGTCAGGAGTTCAGCAATGACCCTCTCCATTAAGCATCTGTTTGTATCTTTTCTCCTCTTCTGGGAATGAAACCTGACCCACGGCCACAATGGGTTAAGACCCACATGGATGTTGCTGATGAAGGTGGTATCCCAGGGAGCTGTGGAAGCCACATTTCAGGGAGGGAT
The DNA here is from genome assembly GCF_002837175.3 of Physeter macrocephalus. Taxonomy (NCBI): domain Eukaryota; kingdom Metazoa; phylum Chordata; class Mammalia; order Artiodactyla; family Physeteridae; genus Physeter; species Physeter macrocephalus. The sequence goes on from NC_041215.1 coordinate 5,514,846, forward strand.
GTTGGGTCCCAAGAGAAGATTCTTGTAAGGGAGGAGGAAGCCTTGGGGAGAAAGCAGATTTTACTACGGGGCTTGAAGAACAGACAGTCTTCATTGTTCTGGCTAGTGAGAGGCAGCCGGTAGCTGAACTGCTCCCAATCCAGGGAATAGTGTAGGAATACAGAGAATCATCTTTCTAAACACCATAGCATGGATGGCTCCAGGAAGCCTCTGAACAGAGGGCTGCTGCATCCTTAAGGCACTGTGAGGGCTGAGAGCATGAGTGGTTGGAGGAGGTAATGGGAATTGTCATCCCAACAGGACAGAAGTTGGCGCACATCGAGGGACACCAGCGAAGCAGCCTTTCTCATAGAGGCAGTAGTCTACGGAATATAGAAGCAGCATTAATTTGCTGTGCGGGTAAGACTACTCCCCCACTCCCACTCCTTGGAGACTTGCATCAGGTAGTCGCTAAAATGAAGGAGGCTCCCTTTCTAGGCTTTGCCTACTTTTGGTTCTTATGATATAAGCACTGACAACAGAAGTTTCAAAACAGAGAGACACTCAGAGATAGTCAACGAATGACTCCATTGCCCTTTATTTTATACTCAATGAGACATTACCTAACACACAACTGTTTCCCCCACAGGTTTAGGTGGGGTGACCAAAAAATTTATCATCCAAGACTATAATCTTAGCAGTTACGCTGGGAAAACAGGTGTAAAATGAGTCTGTCCCGGGCCAATGGGACATGTTGTCACGCTAATTCTATTCCTCTGCTTTTGAGATTTCTTCTTTTTCATATTGCTGAACTTATCTGAGCCCCTTTCACTTTGACCCGGGGCGGGGCGGGGCGGGGGGCGGAGTCTGAACCTCGTATTTTTTCCCACAACCAGGAGTCTTCTTCAAAACACGGAGGTGTTCTGCATCTTCTTGTATCCTCTCCTGGGACAGCCATGGTTGGCAGCAAAGACCTCTAATTTGGGGGCCATTCCTACATTTCAGACACACTAAATCAGCAGCTGTCTCTATACTTTAGTAGCAATTTAGGAGCTGAATGATTTTTTAAACTGAGATATAATTCACATACCATAAAATTCACCCTTTTACAATATACAATTTAGTGGTATTTCATATATTCACAGCGTTGTGCAAACAGCCCCACTACCTAATTTGAGAACATTTTCATCACCCCAAATGGAAATCCTGTACTTATTAGATGGTCACTCCCCATTCCCCCTCCCTACCAGACCCTGGCAACCATGAATCTGCTTTCTGTCTTTATGGAGGAATCATACAATATATGGCCTTTTGTGACTGGCTTCTTTCACACAGCATCATGTATTCAAGGTCCATCCGTGTTGCAGCATGAATCAGTACTTCATTCCTTTTTATAGCTGAATAACATTCCATGGTAGGGATAGACCTGCTTTTGCTTATCCATTTATTAATGGAGGGACATTTGGGTTAACTGCATGCTTTTAAACAAACATTTCTCATGAGGACTTTGCCAGCATCAGACATTATGCTTATTGCACACATGTGAATTTATTTTTCTGGAAAATGTGTACATGTATCTCACTGTGGCTTACTTGAGAATAATTATCAATAGTCTTACAAGTGTTTGCTGCCATCTTTTTCTCAAATAAGGAGGGACAAGTTGTATGAATATTGTTCAGGGGAGCTTTGAAACTGTAAAGAGTTTGACCAAGAGTCTAGTAGAATAGAATATGCCCAAATATTCCATGATCTCCTGCAGGGATTCAAATGTTTGAATGAGCAGATGGGGCTGGAACCAGTGAAATTCCAGGATAAAGATGAACACAGTGTCTTTCTTACTGCAGCCTGTAGTTCAGATGACAAAAAAGAAAGCCCTAATATGTTATGGGGGTACAAAGAAGGGAGGGGAGAGCAAGGAATGCTGCTCAGAGGAGACAACTTTGATAATGAATAGAAGGCTCCCAGGAAAACAAAGGAAGAGGAAAAGCATTTTAGGCAGAAGGATAAGCATCTGTGGGGGCTCAGAGGTGTGGGTGAGCAGAGCCCATTCAGAGGGATCTCAAGTAGGTCATTCATTCAGACATCTTGACACTGGAATCAGCCAAATCAGAGTATTGACCTAGAATGATTTTTGTGACATTTTATCTTAAAAGAATTCCATTTCATTAGTGCACAGTACGTGATGCTGGAGTGACCCAGCAGGCTGGGGGGTCACAGGTCATCACTGCCACAGCAGCCGCCTCAGCGTGATGCGAATCAGGTGGTGTGGAATGTAAATGATAGGCATGGTGACGTCACAGCTGTCTTGCTGGAAAAGCCCCTAAATGGGCTCTGCTTTCTTTTTTGTCAAATCCAATCCAAGAGCCTTGGGCTTTATTCCTAGGCCAGCATTCTCAAACTGTAGTGTTTGAGTCATCTAGGGAGCTTACCAAATACCTATTCCCAGGAACCTCCAACAGAGGGTCTGGTCAGTGGGCCTGGGAAATCACTGAGCATTTTTAAGCAAGAAAGTGTCATGACTTTCCAAGATACATTTTAGATCTATTATGCTTTAAGTTATTCGCAGGGACTGACTATATATCTTCCCAACCTGTGAAACTCAAGACACACAATGTGTCCTCAGTAAAAGTTTGTTGAGTGACTGAATGATCGTTCTGGTCACCAGTATGGGTTTTGGACTGGAGTCAGTAAGACCAGAGACAAGATTGATAAGGGCGTAGCCTGGTGAATGAGGATGTGATCTAAACTAGGACTGCGACAGATGGGACAAGGACAGAGGAGTCTGTTGCCCTGTTCCCAAGAGGATTTGAGAGAAAAGAGAGAGAATCCATGACCAGGGTTGAGTAAGGTCAATGGCCTTACCAATAACCCATGGGTTTCAGACAAAGCCTCCCAGTGCCCAAGAGGCAGGGAATCCTGACAGCCTGCCCCAGAGGATCTGGAAACAGCCCAGACGTATTGAGACTATTTGCTCTTAAGCCAGAGGCACATCCTGGTCACTGTGGGACTGAACTGGGGCCAGCCCTGCCAGGCAAATGATAGGGAAATTGAAGGAAAGGCAGTACCTGTTTCTGGGAGGCAAGGGGTTACGGGGCGGGGGGGATGAAGAAGGAAGAGGAGGAGAGTTTACCACGGGAAACATGCTCAAGAAAGCAGTCCATCTTGAAGGTTTGTGGCTGTAGTGAAAAGAATGTGCACTTTAGAATTAAACACAGTCTGGAAACGCAGCTACCAGCCATGTTGGCCTTGGCAAGTCACAGAATGCCTCAAAACCTCAGTTTTCTTCATTTGTAAAATAGAGATAGAAATAACTTCCACACAAGTTACTTTAATTAAAGGTGAGCGATACATATAACATAATCTGATACATAGCAGGTGATGAATTAAAGTTTCTTTTTATTTATTTTGAAGAATTTAAGCATGCATTATGGTGTAGGCAATAATATAATAAACATTTATTAGCCACCATCTAGCACTGTCAAATCCAACGTTTTGCTTTAATTTGCTTCAGGTATTCTTTTAGAGAAGTAAACCACTTCAGACATGATTGGCTCTCCCTGTGTACCCCGCCCTGATTGGATGAATTCCCACCTTCTCAAGGTGGCCATGCTATGTATCATGCCCAGGCTTGTGTACCATAGACAGCTAGGTCCCTAAAACTATACAGCTTTGAGTTTTGCTGTTTTAAAACTTTATATAAATGACACCATAGTATTTACATCTTGATGCTGTTTGCTTTTCACATTGAGCATGGTTTTTGGTAGCTCTAGTTAATTCATTGGCATGGATGGTAGTAAACCACTGCCTAAACATTACAGTTGAATTATCAGTTCTCCTACTGACCAGGTTTCAGGCTGTTTCTAAGTTATCATTATCATGAGAATTGCTAAGATAACCATTTTTCCCCATATCACCAGGTAGCATGTGCTGTAAATGAGAAGTTTTACTGTTTCACACAAACAATGGATTTCGCCAGGCTTTTAAATTTGTGCCAGTCTCCGATGGGTGCTGTTTATTGTCCTAAAAAAAAAAAAAAAATAGTAACAGGATCTGCACCTCTGGAATTACCAGGGCTGTTCTAATCCAAATATAATGTCCTATTGTCTCCATAAGTAATAATTACACTGGTTAGAGGAAGTAGTGAATATTTAGATCAGGAGCCATGGCCACTGTAAATGAAGAGCCTGGCCAACCAGGAGTGTGGGGTGGCCTGGGCCGAAGATGGCATCGGGGGAGGGGCATCATCTTTTTCGACCTTGACCCTGTTTTATCATGTGTTCTTAAGAATCATTTTCATGCTCATGCAATTCTTGTGTGTTTTGGTCTTTGCTGAGACTGATCACTGGGGAAGAGATGAATTTTTAAAAATTTGAAGACTTCAGTCAGTTCACAAACAGAGGCTTATCATCTCTGTCTTGGAGGCGCTCAGGGCCTGGAAGAGGGGATGCAGACAGGGTGTGGAATACAGGGTACAGTGGGAGGGCAGAAGACAGGAGACTAAAGGTCCATCGAATGAACCTCCCCAGGGCTGGAACAGTGTCTGTGCAGAGCTGTATCTTGGGACTGGGCACCTAGTGGGTCAGGAGCCCACAAGTGTCAGGAAGAAGGGAAGCTACCTACTATGTAGATGGAGCATGGTACCCAGACCCCATTGAAAGGGGACTGTAACTGAGCAGGGTCTTAAAAGGGTACAGGCTCAGGGTGCCATCTCTTTAAGAGTTCTCAGGAGGAGCCAGAATCCACTTTTGGTGGTGCTAGTGGTGTTGCCTGGGGGGGCACATCGCTTGAAGGTTTAAACCTCCCATGTTTTAGAATGTTAATTGATTCCATTTTTAAAGTAAACATTGTGTGGTCCCAACAAAACCTATCCAGGTGCTGCCTCTGGTCCATATGTCATCAGTTTAAGGCCCTTAAACTGCTCGAACGTCCTTCTCAATACTCTCTGATAGCTGCTTACTCTGGCCCAAGGTGCTGCTACCCTCTTCCCACAGCATCTCATTAACCTACCAACCTGCCTCTGAGGAACGTCCCCCTGTGGGCTCTGTTTCCAGACAAGGGAGATGGTCCCGGGTCACAAGCTGCTGAACGCGAGAGAAGACTAAAGCCGGATCTGTTTGTCTCTACAGTCTGGGCAACTTGATTTTTCTCCTAATTGTGTGAAGGAGAGATGAAGAGAAGATTTCCCATAAATGTGACATATGAACTGGGTCTCATTGGGTTAGGAGTTTACCAGGCAGAGGGAACAGCAAGTACAGTCGCCCCTCGGCATCCGAGGGGGATTGGTTCCAGGACTGCTCCCCTTTCCCCAGGCCCCGTGCATACCCAAATCCTTGGATGCTCAAGTCCCTTATATTAAATGGCATTGTACAGTCGGCCCTCTGTATTCGCGGGTTCTGCATTGGCAAATTCGACCAACTGTGGCTGGAAAATCCATTGGTTGAATCCGTGGATGCGGAACCCAGGAATATGGAGGGCCGGCTCTACACATTTTAGGGCCAAGGGTATTCTTTATATCCCAGGGCATTACAACACAGGGTAAAGAGGGCACTGTCACAGGTGTTCACATTAAGCTACTGCTGAGTCAGCGTTTGATAAATTACATGAATGCCTGGAGTGGGCACTGTCTTTGAGATGACCCCTAAACAGGGCACAGTGCAGTGGGCATGGAAAAGCACCACGTGAGGGCCCTATGGAGAGCCTGCGGGAGACCCTCCGCGGGGACCCCGGAGATAACTCAGCAAAGCCTTGCAGCGGGAAGACTGGCAGATGGTGGCAAAAGGCAGCTATATTTGAGTCAATGTGGCTTCCTTTGTACACACAGGCCAATGAAGAAACTTGGGGAGATGTTTGTATTTCCATCAATGAATATAAATATATCAAAATACTAACAGAGTTTCTTTTGGTGATAGAATGACTTTTTGCTCCATGTTATTTGTTTGTTTATTGGGATCATCATATTCATCACAAGTCCTCTATTTATTGGCTATGTTTTCTAATGCACCAAATGAGCTGTTTATGACTTCTGCTGGATTTTTAGAAATTCGACTCTTCCTATTTAATGTCTCAAAACAACCATTTTCGATCTCAGAATGTTCCCTTTTCAACTACGTGAAAATCTATATTGATTTCCAAATACATACATACATATGCATGTATATATATATTTTCCTGTTTCTTCCTTAGATGGATATTTATTCTTGACTCCTCAGATTGGAGTCTTCTAAACACTGAATCTTCCAGGTGAACAAGAATTTTTTTCCTATTCCCTATTATGGGATATTTGTCCAGTACTGACAATTCAGATAAATTCTGGGAGTGGTGGGATAAGTCTTGGCTTACATTGTTCAGACACACAGAGGGTACAGAACTATCTAGAATGAAATGGCTTACTTCACCAGCCTGTGTCTGAAGCAGAAGCGGATATACTGTGAGGGATTCTTAGATGGGATATAGATAGCAATAAACATATAAGAAAAAATTGATAAATTAGACTTCGTCAGAGTTAACTTCTACTCCTCAGAAGACGTCATTAAAAAGAACAAAGATGTCATTATACATTTGTCCAAATCCATAGAATGTACAACACTGAGAGGGGACCCTAATGTAAACTATTGAAGTTGGGTGGTAATGACGTGTCAATGTAGGTTCAACCTTGAAACAAAGGTCCCCTTTGGCGCAAGATGTTGATAATGGTAGAGGATGTGCATACGATGAGGCAGAAGACATATGGGAAATCTCTGTACCTTCTGCTCAATTTTGTTATGGATCTAAAACTGCTATAAAAATAAAGTGTCTTCAAAATAATTTTTTAAGTGTACATATTTCTAAGATGTAAAGGCAAGACACAGACAGGGGGAAATATTTGCAAAACATATACCTGACACGGAACTTGTGTCCAAAATATATAAAGTACTCCTAAAACTTGCTAATAATGAGACACAATAGCCAAGTTTAAAACATAGGCACAATACACTTCAAAAAAGAAGGTATCTCAATGGCCAATAAGCGTATAAAAATAATCAACGTCATTGTTTATTAAGAAAGTGCGAAATAAAATCACATTGAGATGCCACCACATCCTTACTAGAATGGCTGACATTTTAAAAGAGTGAGAATACCAAGTGTTGGTGAGGACATGGAGTTACCAAGACCCATTCCTGGTGGGAGGAGAAAAAGTACAACCACTGCAGAAAAAAATTTAACGGTATCTCATAAAGTTAAACTTACATCAGTCATATAAACCAGCATTTACCCAAGAGAAATGAACACATATATCCATGAAATGATTTGGACATGAAAGTTTATAGCAGCTTTATTCATAATCGTCCCAAACTGGAAGCAATCCCACTGTCCATCACTAGGGGAATGAATAAATCAACTGCAGCATATTTACACAAAGGAATAAGACTCAGCAATTAAAAGGAACAAATACTAATATGAACAACTACATGGATGAATCTTACAGATGTGTTGAGAACAAAAAATCAGAGACAAAAGAGCACATGCTGCATGATTCCATTTATATGAGGTTCAAGAAGAGGCAAATCTAATGCGTGTTGGAAAAATTCAGAATATTCCTCTCCCCCATCTCTGGAGGGAGAGGAATTGATTGGGAATATCTATGAGGGAACTTTCTGGGGTGAATGACAAGATTCTACGTTGTATGGAGAGGTGAGTTACACGATTGTGTCATTTTGTCAAAATCCTACATTTAATAGTCATGTATTTCAATGTATGTAAATTTTACCTTAAAAAAAACTATAAAAGCAATGATTGAGTAGGGATTTGGGGGACTGGGGAAGCAAAGGTGCAAAAAGAATGACAGAATGTTGATCCTTGTTGAAGGTGGATGATGGGCATATGTGGGTTCATTGTATTATTCAGTTTACTCTGTATGTGTCTGAAAAATCCCATAATAAAAAGCGTTTTTACGGTCTCATAGGATTTCAGAGCAGGAAATGCTGCTGTTTCAACACCTTAAGCTCATTCCCATCTCAGGGCCTTTGCACAGCTATTCCCTCTGCTGGAAACGCTCTATTCCCTGATCTTGGAATGTTCAGGACTCAGCTTACGTGTCACCTCCTAAGGCCTCCTCTGACCAACTTAGCTAAAGGAGCCCCCAGGCATTCTCTATTTCATCTGTACATTTCAATTCTCAGCATAGCACTTATTTTTATATCTTGTTTTCCTGTTTATGTAATATTTGGTGATTGTCTGTCTTCATCAAAAATGTAAGGTCCATAATAGTGGGGATGTGTCGGTCTCATTCACTTGTTTCTCCCCACCACCTGGCAACTGTCTGATGCTGTGTAGGTTTTATTCAATATCAACTGCTGTAGAATGAATGAATTCAGCAGATAAGTGCCAGAACTGATGTTAGGGCTGAATTCATATGCTGAAGTCCTAACCCTCAGAATGTGACTTATTTGGAGATAGGGTCTTTCAAGAGAAAATTAAGTTAAAATGAGTATGAGTTGGCCCTAGTCCAATAAAACTGGTGTCCTTATAAGAAGAGGATATTAAGACAGTGACAGGTATAGAGGGAAGACCATGTGAGGACACAGGGAGAAGGTGGCTGTCTACAAGCTAAGGAGAGAGGCCTCAGAAGGAACTAGCCCTGCCAACACCTTGATCTCAAACTTCTAGTCTCCAGAATTGTGAGAAAATAGATTTCTGGTGTTTAAGTCACCCATTCTGTGGTATTTGTTACAGCAGCCCTAGTAAATTAATAGAGCTGTTATCTGAATGCAATTGTGTTTGAAGCCTCTAGACTTCTTTGCCTTCCAAATAAGAAAGCCAACTGAATTTAGAGTTGCCAGATTGAGCAAATAGAAATGCAGTACACCCAGTTAAATTTGAAAAATAATTCTGTTGGAGTTTTATAACGTATTGAAAAAGAGCTAAATATAGACAATTTTTTATATGTATGAGACACAAAGAAACCTTAACAGAGGGGATTCTAGAATCCCAGTCTCCTGGCTCCCATTCTAATGAGGCACAATTTGAAGACAAGAAGATGGTTAATTGACGAAAACACCCCCAAGCATTCATTCCTGCCCACTAAGTTTCCCTGGACCAATCTGGTTTGGAATGGCAAGGTGGGAACTATACCAGTAGGTGAGGGAGGCTCCTTCAGAAGCTTACCAGGTGAGACGCCATGATGGATACTTAAGTCTGGGCAGGAGAATGTTTTCCTAGGATGCTTTTTCACTTGCACAAGAATCTAATGTAACAGGGAAAGCCTGAGTTTTATTGGAGGGCAATTTTGAAGCATTAATAAAGTTTAAAATCCAACACCCACCAATTCCAATTCTCCGTATCCACCCTAGAGAAGCATCCCCACATGTGGTCCAGGAGGCGTAAACAAGAATGTTTGTACAGTGGAAAATTGGGAAAAATGGAAATAGGGATATAAAAATAATGGTATGACTCTTAAATGGAATGCTATGCAGCTGTTGAAAAGGATGAGGGCCATCCATAGGATCCGTAGCACCATATGGAACCCCAAGATATATTATTAGATGGAAGACCAAGCTGTAGAAAGAGCAGAATGGCAGGATACCATATAATATACACACACATAAAAATGCCATTTGTTTATTATGGGTAGATAGCTATGTGTGCAAACGAATGAGAAATGTTCTGGTGGGCAGCCTCTTAAACTGGTAACCAGTGGAGCAAATACATCTCTGGAGATGGGAAGGAGCCAAGATTGCATCGGGGGAAGGGCTGTCAAAAGAGGCACTAGCTTTACCTGTAACATTTTGAGTTTTAAAAGAAAAATGTTTTGATGCCTTATGTAATTAAAAGATTTTTTAAGAGGAAGATTATGGGTTTTGCAATCAGACACACCAGTGTGTGAGTCCCAGCTCTGTCACTCACTGACTATGTGGCTCTGGGCACTGTGGTAGCTGAATAATGGTCCCCAAGATGTCCATGTCCTAATCCCTGGAAACTGTGAATGGTAACTTACATGGCAAAGGGGACTTTGGAGTTGTGATTAAGTACAAGATCTTGGGATGGGGAAATTACCCTAGATTATCAGATAGGCCTAAATGTAATCACAAGGGTCCTTGTAAGAGGGAGACAGAAGGAAACTAGACTACAGGAGAGGAAGAAGGGGACGAGGGAAGCAGAGGCAGAAAAGATGATGTGACGGGGAAGGCGTGAGCCAAGGAATGAGGACAGCCTCCAGGAGCAAGAAAGGGCAAATAAATGGATTATTCTTTAGAGCTTCCAGTGGGATGATGGCCTGGCCATCATTGGCCTTGATTTGCATCAAGTGGAATGCTTTTCAGACTTCTGGCCTGTAGAACTGTTGGAGAATATATGCACGTTGTGTTTGCACCACTAAGTGTGTGATAGTTTGTTATGGCGACGGTAGGGAACTGATTCAGCAAGTTACTTCACTTCCCTGAGCCCCTGTTTGCTCATCTGTAAAATGGGATGGTTCCAGGACTTCACAGGCTGTTGTGGGGACCAGAGCTCACATTTGTGCAGCCAGTAGTAGAGACATTATTGCAGCTAACATTGAGTGGACTCTTCTTCTCAGCCAACTGCCATCCCCTGCAAGGCTCTGAGGAAGGAGACGTCTGCTATCAACTCAAGGCATGTCAATCCAAACCTATGCTCTGAATGCTGGAGCTATCCTGCCTCTCAGGACAGAGCCCGTTCTGTGGTTGGTTCTCAGGAAACTCTCCGTGTCAGAAGGACATGACCATTTACTCGATACGGGCTGGGAGTTCCTGAAATGAATAACCCTGTTTAGAAGCAGCTCTCCCCTGAGTCTTGTTTCACTTCCTGGTGCTTTCCTCTTGCATTTCAAGGATGACTGGTGCTGTCATAGAAAGTTTGGAATCGGTTTAATCATGGCTTCCAATGTCTAGGTTGACTAATTTTTACCATACTTGAAGATCATCATTGCCTAGTGCAGTAATAAACTCAGTCTCTGTGCACGGGGAATTACATCCCTCTTGGGAGCAAATATCAGCAGTGAACTCCAAGAAGGCAATGCGTGTCACTCCCACAGCCTCTAGGCCCCTGATGGGAGGTACTGCTCCTATAAACAGAGAAGGAGGGCCCCTCCTCTGTCTGGAGATCCAAGAATCATCAAGAGATAGAGAGGGTCCCAGGAGGCCCCCTGCAACGTCCACAGTTTATTACTCATGTCATGGAGAAGGCAAAGTCCGGGCCACTTCCTTCCAGTCCTGTCACAAGCTCCCAGCCTCAGGAGGGCTGGGCTCCAGGGGAATAATAGCTTGGAGACCTCCCAGCTATGAGCTCGGACAGGAAACCATGATCTCATGTCAGAATCAGCTGAAAATGAGCCCAAGCTTTTAGACATTGCAGCACCTGTGCTTTATCAGCCAAAGCCTTCACTGTAGGCACCGAACACTCCACACTCCAGGCTCAGGGATGTTGTGAAACGGTGATCGATTTTTGCTCTGCCTAGAGGCCATTAACTTAAATATGAGTCCTTTCTTTTCTGCAAGTTTTCTTCAGTCCAGTCTTTATGTAGATTTCAGATGATCCACGTTGGGAGTAAATGATTTTTGTTAAACAAAACTACGTCTGGTGTGGGAGAAGAGAGATGGTAATTTAAAAAAGAAGGACAAAGAATCAGCAATTCCACTTCCGAGTATTTACCCAAAAGAATTAAAAGCAGGGACATGAACGAATATCTGCATTATTCACAAGAGCCAAAAGGTGGAGACAACCCAAGTGTCCATCGACAGATGAATGGATACACAAAGTGTGCTATATACATACAATGGAATATTATTTGGTTGTAAAAAGGAAGGAAATTCGGACACATGCCATGACATGGATGAACCTCAAAGACAGCATGCTAAGCCAGACACAGAAGGACAAAGACTACATGATTCTACTTAATGAAGGTACCTAGAATAGTCAAATTCATAGAGGCAGAGTGGAATAGAGGCTATCAGGGGCTGAGGGAAGTGGGAAAGGAGGAGTTAGTGTTTAATGGGTACAGAGTTTCAGTTTGAGAAGATGAGAAAGTTCTGGAGAGGGATGGTGGTGATTGTTGCACGACAATGGGAATGTATAGGATGCCACTGAACTGTATGCTTAGTAATGGTTGACATGGTAAATTGTATGTTATGTATATTTTACCACAATAAAAAAGGGAGGGGTGGCTGATGAGGGTAGGGGGACCAGAACCACTTGCAATCACCCGGAGCGTTTGCAAAACCTTGATGCTCAGGCTGCTCCTGAGACGATGTACATCATCATCTGGTGTTTCTTTTTAGCTTCTGTGTGATTCCAAAGGACAGCCAAGGTTGAGAACCTCTGGGAAAAACAGGTGCTCTGAATGAGAAGAATAGACAGCGGTGCGGGTGGTGGTCAGGGAATATTCAGGGGAGGTGACATTTTGCACAGGTCCCCAAAGGAGCAGAAACAGCCAGCTAGGCAACCTCTCGTTATCGGCAGCTCGTGCTGCCTTCACAATAGAACTGATTTTCTAGAGCTAAGTCCATTTCTCATAAAAATGTGGCTCACGTTTCAGAGGCTCCCCTAGAACCACTGCTCTAGACTCTTGCTACCAAAGTACAGCCAGCAGAGATGCACTGGGAAGAAAACTACCACTGACTGAGCCCCTACTCCACGCCCAGCTCCCTAGCTCATTCCAAACACCCAACAGGCTCGGTAGTATGTCAAGTGTACATCCTGGGTCTGCAGGCCCAGGACAGTCCCCATTTATACTTGTCCCAGTAGCATTATTAATGGAGCCCCCTTTCACTCTCACAGATGTCCCAATTTAGAAATTTAGGTAATGAATGATACGAGCCCATGCCTGTGAGTTGGATAGTATCATTCTGCATTCTAAGTCTGAGGAAGCCAAACCCAAGAGAGATATGGAAACTTATCCTAGGTCACACAGAAGTAAAACTGGGACTTGACCTGGGTTTCTCAGTTTCCAAAGCCTGTCCTCCTGCCCTGTGACCATCTGCCTACCCAGGAGCCAGGTCCAAAAAAATCCATCTTCAAGGGCATTTGGAAGGATTACATTTTTAAAAAAGAATTTAAAAATGGAATTTGCCTTTTGTTTCTTTTAAGAAGAGGGGAATGGGACAGAGTGGGAATAAAATGCCCATTTACTGTGCACCTACTAAGTGCCAGGTGCTTTTCTAAGCACTGGTGATATGGCAGTGAGAAAATCGTCCTTATGCCCATGGAGTATGAAACCAATACAGAACAGAATCATCTATCCACAGTGATCAGGGCTGTGGGAAAAACAGGGTGCTCTGAATGAGAAGAATAGACAGAGGTGAGGGTGGTGGTCAGTGAATATTCTCTGGGGAGGTGACATTTCGCACAGGTTCTGAAGGAGCAGAAACAGCCAGCTAGTCAACCTCTCTTTATCAACGGCCTGTGTTGCTTTCACAGTAGAACCGATTTCCAAGTGCTGAGCCCATTTCTCATAAAATGTGGCTCACGTTTCAGAGGCTCCCCTAGTAAAGCTCAACTCTGAATTTATAGGGAGATTCAATTGGAGGCACCGGAAACTGAGAGCTGAGATGCAAATATACCTGCTGGGGTCTGGAGCACCGCTGTCAACTGCTATCAGTACCTACTTCTGCTGCCTGTAGAAGGAGATCTCTGTATCCAATGGAAGGCATTATTATTTTTAATATTTTATATTGAAGTATAAACTACCGGCAAAAAAGTTTCTCAATGAATTTTCACGAAGTGAATACCCTCATGTACTAGATCAAGAAAGAGACTATTATTAGCACCCTAGATACCCCACACCCATCCCTGCTGCTAACAGCTCCTTTCCCCCCAAGACAACCACTTTTGACACCATAAATTTGTCTTGCAATTGGCATATTTTTAAAGCTTTGTATCGCAGGCCCAACTTGCATCTAGTAAAGCTCAACTTGTTTATGTTCTCACTGATGATGCATGAAATGCCTCTTTCCCCAAACACCACAAACCAAGTTATCATCATCCTTTTTAATTTTGATCAATCTGATTGATGAAAATATGCTCTCATGATTCTGATTCTTTTGGTTGGCTTTTGTCTAATGATGAATGAGATGAAATAATGCATAATATGTTTAATGGCCATTTAGCTTTCTTGTGACAATTGCTTGTTCATGTTCTTTGTCCAATTTTCCTTGGGAATAGCCTACTCAATTAAATCATCCTGTTATAGCAAGCATATACTCCTTTGTTTGCTATTTTCCCCAGCATGTCATGTGCTTTGTAAGTAGCTTTCTATGGTGTTTTGGCTGTTTCTCTTCTCTTCATTTACCCTCACTCCCTTGGTTATGTCATCCAGTCTAATGGCTTTCAATACCGTTCGCATGCTGCTATGGACTAAATTGTGTCCTCCCAAAACTTATACGTTGAGAATCTAACCCTCTATGGGACTGTATTTGGAGATAGGAGCTTTAGGAGGTAATTAGGGTTAAATGAGGACATAAGGGTGGGGCTGTAATCCAATAGAATTGTGGCCTTACATTAATATTAATTCTTTTTCACATTTTTATTGGAATATAGTTGCTTTACAATGTTGTGTTAGTTTCTACTGCACAGCAAAATGAATCAGCAGGAAATCCAAAAAAGAGGGGAGATATATGTGTAATATATATATATATATATATATATATATATATATATATATATATAGCCTTAAAAGAAGAGGATGATCTTGCTCTCTCTCTCTCTCCCACATGAGGACAAAGTGAGAAGGTGGCCATCTACAAGCCAAAAAGAGAGCTCTCATCAGAAGCCAATCACACTGGCACCCTGATCTCAGACTTCCAGCCTCTAGAACAAATAATTTTCTGTTCTTTAAGCCTCCCAGCCTATGATATTTTGTTATGGCACCCCAAACTGACTAAAACATACTCTGAGCCTGTCCCCAAATCTAGCTCCAGCCCAGACCTTTCTCCTGAACTTCATACTCCTCCATCTAAATGCCTCCTGACCCCTTGATGTCTAAGGCACACTTCCAACTCAACCTGTCCAAAATAGGATCCTGAACTTTTCCCTTCACAACTGCTCCACTCTCAGCCTTGCCCATCTTTCCAGGGGCTCCAGCTGTGCAAGAAAACACATCCTGAAGGCATCCTTGACCAGGCTTTTTCCCAGTCACTCCCCATTCAGCCCACAGGGAATCCTCTTGACCCTGTTGCCTTCAGACTGTATCTAGACTCCAGCTCTGTTCACTGGGTCCACCTGACACACGCTGTCCTCATGGTTGCCTGGAGGCTGCAGCAGCCCCCTAACTGCTCTCCCTGCCTCGGCTCTTGACCTGCTACAGTCTATTCTCAGCCTAGCAGCACAGTGAGCCAGTTCAGACAAAGCAGATTGTGTCCTTCCTCTGCTCAAACCCATGATTCCCACTTCTTTTGGAGTAAAGCCAATGACCTTGCCATGATCTCTCCTGCTCCATGACCTCTCTGGCCTCACCTCCCAGGGCTCTGTCCTTGGCTAGCTCATCTCCAGTCATAGGGTCCCATATGCTAGTCCTTGAATGGTCCAGGCGTGTTCCTGCCTGAGGGGCTTTGCACATCTGCTCCTTCTGACCAGAACATTCTTCTCTGGGATAGCCACATGGCCGCTCCCTTACCTCTTTCAAGATTGTCACCACTGTCACCTACTCAATGAAATCTAGACTGACCAGATTATTGACAATAGCAATCCCCCTTCTGCATTCCCAGCCCCCTTAACACATAAAGAAAAATGCTTTATGCATATTTATCTTTTCAACCTTCTACAAACTATACACTTTATTGCTTTCTAAAAACATGTAGAGTTTACTTATGTATTAATCTATTATGCTTATTATCTATTGCCCCCAATTGAGGGCGGTGATCTCTGCCGGTTTTTGTTCACTGTGGCTCCCTGAGCACCTTTAACAGTAGTTGGACACTGGAGATATTATTTATTTACTGGATAAATAATCAAATATATTTAAACCTATAGCCAAATCCATCAGTCTTTTACTTTAACTTTCTGCTTTTGTGGTCATGCCCAGAAAGCCCTTCTCAACTCACGTATTGAGAACACTGGAAGGAAATAGCATTTCCTGACCACACATATATCCTTCCAGATTATGGCTGTATTTTGTACATTTAGAATTTTCATCTATTTTGGAATTTATTTATTGTATGGTGTGAGGTAGGGAAATATTTTTCTTCTTTTTTTAATCCACGGTTTGTCTGTTTTCCAATATCTGTTATTTCTTTGCTGATTTAAGATGCTCCCTTAATTTTTTTATCCTTAATTTTTGTAATACTTAGCTCTATTTCTGGACCTTCTATTACATTCCATTGATCTGATTATTTACTGCTCTACCAGTTAATAAACTATTTTAATTTTTTAAAATGCATATATTCCTTTTAAAAAATAATTAGAATTTCCAAAACTTTGTCTCTTTATTTGGACTTTCAAAGAATTGGTTCTCAGATTTACCAGTTCTACTGGGTATTTGTTTCCTTTATATCTAATTGATTAATATATACTTTTGTTTTTAGCAATGGCTTCTTTCTTAAGACTTACTTTTTTTTTTTTAAGTTTTTTTTTTTGGCAGGATATTCAGCTCATTTACTTGCATTCATTCAAGAAGCCAAGGCTGTCTTTTCTTTAAGTTAAAGTTTGACTACCTCTCTTAAGATTTGATAGGTTTTCATTGTTACTGTCTAAATGGTCCATAATTACACTTTAAATTTTCTCCATTTTTAAGAGTTGTTTAGATTGTTTTTCATTTCTCATAAATACACTTATATTGTGATTTTAGGATAATTATTTTGTTTCGAATCTCTATTATTGGGGTCAAAGGATATTTCTGTAAATTTTTTAACTTTGAAAGAGGGTTTCTTTTTGAGATTTTTCTTTATGATTTAGATTGGTCATTTTCTGCAACTGTCGTTGCAAAACTTGAGAAGAATGCATATTCTTTGTAGGTACTGAGTTCAATACATACCCACTAAATTGAGCTAAATAATCCTTTTTTTTTTTTCCATTTGTTTTTTGATGCTTGTTTAACTCTCAAAGAGAGAAAGCTTGGTTAATGCCCTCCTTTCTCCTGGGGTTCCTGTTAGTTTCTTCCTGCCTTTCTTTATGTGTTTTGAGTCTATGAGTTTGGGAATGTCATTGATGATACATTAATCCATATAAGTAATTTTTTGTTGGAGAGCTCCTAGTCATGTCTTTTCCCAGTTTCTCTGTTGGGGTGTTTTACTTTTTTATTGACCTGAAAGAGTTTTTTCTATATTAAATATACTAACTCCTTGCGATCTGTGTTGCAAATATTTTGCCAAATTCTTGGTTCAAAAAATTCTGTTAAAGATATATTTAATATACAGACACTTTAAATCTTTCTATAGTCAAATATTATTCTTTGCTTGTATTCTCAAAATAGTGTGGTGAGAAGATGTTAGGTGAGGGGCAAAAGTCTTGGTCTCCTCTCCTTGATCAACCTTGAACTTCTCTGCCTGTTGGATTGAGTTTCTCAGCCCCTATTTACAAGCTATGGTCCCATATCACCTCCCTCCTCTGATTCTTCAGTATGTTCCAGGGACAACTCAAGGAAAGAGGGAACTCCTTTTATCTTGTGGAGTCACAGACCTAAAAGTATAATTAAGAACTATACTTTGACACCATTGATCAGTGTATAGGTAAAACGGTATATAATTTTTCTGCATCTTCTGTTCTGAAAACTTTTGCCCCAGGTCTTAAAATATATTCCCTTCTGTACACACAAGACCTCTGTGTATATAATGGATTGGCCATTGGCCAAAAAGTTTGTTCGGGTTTTCCATAAGATGCTATTGGAAAAACCCGAACAAACTTTTTGGCCAACCCAATAGAAGATTTCAATACAGAAACAGTGATTTCAGTTAAGCACCTACTATATCTTAAAGATGAATACTCTACACCTCTGTTCTTAAAAATTCCACCTCCACTGCTGATTATACCTTCCCCTCTCCCCACCCGCCTGTCGCCCCCAAATTCCTGCTTACATCAAATGAAAAGAAGTCAGGATTTGTGTGTGTGTGTGTGTGTGTGTGTGTGTGTGTGTGTGTGTGTGTGTGTGTGTACCTTGCCTTTTACTTTTAACTAAGTGTATTTTTTCTTAAGAAAAGCATGTTATTTCTTTAAGAGTATTTCTGATGTCAACTGTTAATGTTTTTTTTTCATCCCATAACAAATATGAGTAATACCGTAAGTGTACCTATGATTATGTAAAAAAAATTTTGAAAAACTATTCCCCATAATAAAAGGTTGAAGAAAATGCAATGCTGACAATAAATACATTGGAGTGATGTGGCCTTGGGCACATCATTTGATCTCTTTGGACCTCTGTCTTTTAACCTGACAGGTCCAACCCAGTGTCATTGGATCGGGACTGAATCTAAGAAAGTACAAGTCATGTGACCTTAGCAATTACTGAATCAGTTACCTACCTCACCAGTTAGTCTAATCAGTGGTTGACTTGAAAACATACTCTCTTAACCAGAGCCACTCTGGCATTACTTGAAACAGAGACAAAATTGCCTCCAACTTTTATGTCAGAATTTTGTCTACATTGAACACTAAAGTTTTACTGACTATTCCTTCATTCCCTTAAATATTCATTAAATATTCCCTTTGGCAGACATTCTATAAACGTTTTGCATGTCTAAGTCTGTCTCCCCAGTGTCCAGTTCCCTTTCCTTTCTTCCTAGAACCCAGATTATGGCCCAAGTATCTGTGTAACCCCATGCAGCCTTGTTCATCAGGGAGAGCTGATTTCACTCCAGCTGTTGGGGATGGAGCTGATAGATCCAAGAATGATTCCACTTCCCTTACTGGTGATTGGATAAGGAAAGGTCTTCAGACATAGTTCCAGTTCATGAGATGTGAGTAAATGTCAGTTAAGGCACTACTCGGAAAAGTTCTTTATTCATAAGAGAGAGTCGTGGAAGAAAGCAGTCTTCTCTCTTCCTGTGAATACTGTTACATCCTATGAGGCTTAGAGATGCTATAGCCATCTTACTATTGGTCTGAGGATGGCAGAACAGAAAGAAACTGGGAACTCGATGACATCATTAAGCCACTGAATCAACCAGCCCTGAAGCCTGTCCTCTGACAGGCAGGACTTCTGTTTTTGAAAAACAGTAATTATCCTCATTGCATATGGCAGTGTGGGTTCAAGATCATTGTTACTTGCAGCTGACGGCATTCTAACTGAAAGACCTGGATGATTTTATTTAATTATGTCACAGCCCTTTCCTCCAGGAGCTCGGAGTCTAGTTTGTAGGTACTACGTTTGATAGTTCCATTAAATTGAGCTAAATAATCATTGAATCTATTTCTTGCATCCATTTCTTATGAGAGAAGTAGAGGTTCAAACAGAAGGTTATTTTTAAAAAGAGTGCTATCCATGGACAAAGGATACACGTGCAAAGAGCTTTGAGAACACAGAGAGGGAGCAGTTCCTTCTCCTAGGGGATCATCACAGGCTATGCAGCCATGCTGGGCTGAGGCCTGAAGGCTGAATAAGAATTTATCGGGGGGAAAAAGTGAGAAAGGCATTCCTAACAGAAAAGTTGGCATGTACAAAAGCATGAAGTGCTTTAATCTGACAATCACAGACACACTTGCTGTTTTTCATGGAGTAGCAAGATTTCACTGGGAGAAGAGAGGAGGGCATTCATTCATTCACCGGACACCTATTTTGAGCATCCGTCATGTGCCAGGTGCTGGAGTTAGAGCACTGAGAAAAACAGACAGAGACCTACCCTCCTGGAGCTTACAAAGAAACAGCACTTACCTCTTCCCCCCACCCCACTCCCTCCCATCTAGCATGCTCATCTTTAACTAGGTATTGGTGCATGTTCTCCCTTGCTGCACGAGACTGACCCTCTAAAAATTATCGAGTGGACAATACTGGTCTGAAGCACCTCCATCTTCCTGTTTCCAGCCCTTTCCTTTCCATGGCCCACTTGGCCTCTTCCCATCCATCTTCCATTCTTATCAGTGATCCTTATGTCACATTTGGTCCATTCACAGGGGTTTTCATTTTACCCAGGTTGAAAGTTATAAGCTAAATGAAGTTCTATTGGTGTATTGTCATAAGTCAGCCAGTAAATGGAGGTACTATTTTTTGGAAAACTGGAGACTCTGTAGGTAGGTCAGCCGAAGCTGCGCTCTCTTGGCTGATGTCTACCAGACTTATCTTCACTGGAAAAACTGATGAAAGCAAACTAGCTCAGAGAATTTGATCGTGACTCCTTGGCCCTTGTGTAGGACTAACCTTAATACTCATGAGAGATTCCTGTGGTCAGGGAACAATGGGCAAAGAACGCTGAGATCAGGGCACCTAGATTCAAATCATCTCTCACTTGGGATCCTGAGAAAACCTCAAAACCTGAGCTTCAAATGCCTCGTTTTTTATACGAGACGCATCATACTCCCTTTGCAAAGTTGAAATGGAGATTTAAATAATTTGTATGGCCAAAACAGAGTGAATACTGAATTAATGGTCATTACAATTTGTTTACTATAATGGTAGTCATGGATGTACCCTGTGTGTGGAAGCCTTGAAATTGGAATTGAGGGGATTTGGGGTGACTCCACTGATTGATTAAGCATGCTCTAACATCAGTCCTCTAGCTAGTTAAGGACTCCTTTCATCTTGAAACTTCCTTTGCCAACGGGAAAAACAGAAAGAAGAAGGGAAAAAAAAAGGTTTTTCATTGTTGGGAGAGAAAGCATCCTTCAACCAAGCAAAACCGACCAACCATTCATCAAGTCCATTTTGTTATTAAAGGCCAATAGGATTAGAGAGCTAATTACAGTGTCCTAGGTTTGGTATTATCCATTGTTACCAGGACTGAGTCATGCCTGGTCCCTGGCTTTTTAAGCACCAGCATGACAGAGCATTTGGTTCACCTGCATATGTTTTCATTTCTCTGGCATAATCAAGCACGGTTATTAGCATCTGCAAACTCAAACCAGACAAGCAATCTGGGTTTAAGATAGAAACAGGCTGATAGGCTGCTCCCCCAGATTTCCTTCTCTGATGGCCTGCCGTTATGGGTCTGGTCTATGCCCAACTACTCCAATCGGGCAGAATGTACACAGCGTATATTAAGTGAATTTTGGACATTTAATGAGGTAATTGCAGGCTAAATGTATTCCTGGAGAATCAGAGATATAAAGTTTCCCACCATTCTTTTCCCCCTTGTAGTCTTTTTGGTTTTTTTTTAAGGTCTTATTAATTTGCAAACCAGCTAATTACAACTCCTCCGGGCAAAATAACTGTGCAGTTGGCGCTGTAATAGATGAGTGGTTTGGGCTGAGAGAGCAGGTCCTGTTTTTTTCTTTGCCTATTACACACATTGTTTTAGGTAATTAACATCCACTTTGTAGTGGCAGCTCTGACGCCTCCCTGTCTGAACAGTGTCTTGGCTGACAGCCTCTGAAACAGCCCTGGTGAACTCTTGCAAAATCATGTAATATTATTATATAATTCCTCCCGATGAAAGCTCAAAGAGAATTTGCACACATAGCTACATGTGAGCTTTTGGATCTAGACACACTCACACGAAGTGGCTTCTTGAAGGAGTGTTTTCTTCTAGCTGGGCAGGGACTGGGGTGGGAGCAAAAGAAAGAATCGGGTCTGAATTCTGTCGTTACTTCCACCAGATGAGATAAGTCACACTGACCTCCCAGAACTTTTGCGAGCATTCCACGAGTTTTTAACAATACTTGGCAAAGAGTAGTTTCACCTTCTACCAAATTTACAATCTCTTCTCCAGAGTTAATAAAAATTAACAGGCAGGCTTTCAAAAGAATCTGTTGTTTTTTCTCCTTGTATTCTTGTCTCTGAGCACCATTTTGAATAAAAATCTAGAACTTTGGATTATGGCTACGTGGGTCAAGTGAAGACCTCAGCCATTGCCCAAGGCTCTTGAACTGTGTAGGCTACTTTTGTAAGGGCCTGAGGCATGTGGAGAATTCACTTTCAGGGTCCTTTGCAAAATCGGTTAATGGCTGGCCGTTTGAGGGAAAGTGTTTCTAAAATATTTTGCAGCCCTTTGCTTTGCTGAGTCCCAGAAGAAACGGGGAGAGGGCATTTCCCAACACTTTATCACCTACCTCACAGTGCTTTGTTGGTTTCAAACAACTACAGCAACAACAATAAAATAGATGGCTAGCACTGTGTCATTGGAAGCAGCCTGACACCCAATATTTTCTTGCACTTGTGACATCTAGACGCCTTCATTAATTATCAGTACATTCTCTTTTCTCCAAAGCTGGGGAAAGTTGGACAACCGATGAGTCTAGAATGACACTGGATGACTTTTTTGTTTTCCCTGCTTCATTTTTTTTACATTTTATGGGGGTTTAATTCTTAACCCCCTCCTTCCCCCTAAGCCCAAATTTTCCTCAGAAATAAATCTCACCAGCCCAGCGTGGAGTTATACCGCTCTGATGGTCCGTGGGCTGGAGCTGGCTGACTCCTATGGTGGACATATCACAGTGAACAAGCATGGGGAGTAGACAGGGCTGCCTCTCTGTGTCCTTTTGGAAAGACCAAAGGACCCAGGGTTGAAAACACAACAGATAAAAGGATCTGCAGGTCTGAACAGGGACGAGAGAAAGAGAGGCCAAAGAGAAAATGATTTGTGGGATGTGGGACCTGGCTTCAAAAGGACACATATTGAATATGTACCACTTACCTGGCACGATCACATCATCATCTCATTTAATCCCCACAATTTGAATCCTATGAGGGGAATATTAATAACTTACAAAACAGGTTAAGTGACTTAGGCAGAGTCACACAGCAAATAGGTAGCAGAGTCAGGATTCGAACCCATGTGCATCTGACTCCATAGACCTCACACAAACATCTTTCCCTTTTGGGAAGCCAAGAATGGGAAACCGACTTGGGGGGTGGGGAAGAAAAAGAAAAAGCTGGATTCCGATGTCTGTACTCTGGTAGCTGACCAAAGGAGAGTTCAATCTGCTTTGTTTCCCTGAACTCTACTTTATAAACCCAAATCAGAGCCGAGTCTTCCTTGTAGAGCATAACTTTCACTCACTTGCATTCCAAAACACCAGAGGTCACAAATTGGCAGCCTGTGGGCCCACACTGGCCTAAAGATATGTTTTGTTTGGCTCTTAAGAGTTGGATCACACAATATATTTCAAAAATTAGCTCCGTTGCCAACACAAAATTCAGGGGTTACATCGTTCACTTCTAGCCATGATGGACTGGCTTGATTCAGACCAACCCTAGAACGAATGACTAGAAATCTGGACTTAAAAACCTGTCTGTGGGATAACACTGAAGAGCGGCTAAGGATGCCAGGACTTGAGGAGCTACGGTTCCAGAGGGAAAGAAAATGCTTCAGAATGAAGCCGACAAGTTCAAGGCGTGTGCCAGTTCCTAAGCTGGGCAGATGGAGGCTGAGGAGTCCTGGAGACAGCAGCAGCTAGAAGGCAGAGGGGCTGAGCAGAGCTTTCACGAGTTTCACAGGCCAGAGAAACAAAAGGTAGAGTCCAGGGCTGTCAAGGCAGCCAGGACTTCGGGGGCCAAAGAAAATACACAGAAGGGAGCCCAATGTTTGGTGGTGCCCTTCTCTGCAAAGGGGAACAGGACGGTGCTTCTAGGAGTGTCACTGATATGGGGGGATTAAAATTAAAATAGAATTCAGGACCTGTTAAGGAGGAGGGGCTTTGGAGAATACTTAGGTCTTTCAGTTGGGATTCTGCAAGAGTGAGATTCTAGGAAGAAGGGCAAACAGAAGTAGATGGTACCAAAGGAACACTGAAACCCACCTTCCAAAAGCTCACTCCCTGAATGGAAAAAGGTGGTTTGCTCCTACTCTGACTGCCTTCTAGAAGCACTAAAAATCCTCTCTGAAAGGAGATAACATCATCCAGAGATGCTAAAGTGTTTTATCTGGGCCCCATAGGTATTTGTGCTTATAAAACCCAGATTGGCTTATGATGAGTAAAGGTTACAAATGAGTAGATGGAGGACCAGAGGACCAGGAACCATAGATGTGACTGTCTCTGGAATGTAAGTCCCAGGATAAAAGGAGATAAAAGTCAATGGTCTTATCCATCTTTCCCCCAGGGCAGGCATTTACTCTGCAGAATCCCTGTGAAGTTTCCATGCAGCTGTGTATTAGAGCTAATCTCTTCTGCTCTAAGCTTCTCTCAGGAGGGAGCACACCATCTTGGAATGTAGCAGGTGCTCATGGAACGCCTGTGGAATTGACGTGTATTACACAGCCAAGCAGTGAGACTGCTGCCGACTTGTAAGAAACCCACAACCAGTGAGGTGCTGGAGCAGGCTCACACCTGCTCACAAGAGCTGATTCTGCGGATTTCTTCCCAACCAGCATTTAGGGACCTCACAGAGCTCGCTTGGAATCAACTATGGTGGGAGCATTTGCTCCATGGAAATTGGCCATGCTCTAAAGCAGAGTGCTTTTTTTCCCCTCCAGATTGTCCATCGTCAAACATTTACCAACACACCCGCTGTTCACAGCCATTTTAGGTTAAGACTGTTTTAAAAGCACAGAGAGCAGAGTTGCCAATTTACACATGCTTGTGAGCATGTATGTGTGGAGCTTCTTTACCCACACTGACTGAATCTTCCTCATGCACCTCCACTTTGCTGCATATCAGTGGGCACAAGAAGAGAGAGATGGGCCGTCAATTTAGTTTAATCCGGAAAACTCAGTGTGAGTCAATAATTTAGAACCTCAGCTATTTCAATCTCTTTGGGGTAAAATGATCAGATATTCAGTTTTTTCCCCCCTTCCTATGTGTAATAGGTTAAGTTCCAGAGAAATAGACTCAAAGATAGAGACTCAGTTACAGAAGTTCATTCAGAAGTGCTCTCAAAATCAACATGGTCAGGGAGGGAAGGGAGATCCAGGAGAGAGAAATTGAACAGAGAAACAGTTACAACAAAGACCTCAGCCAATCCCACAGGAATACTATAGGCCAGATGCATCATAAGAGCCTGCATGGAGTTGTAAACTGTTTTTAAGTAATTACCAACATTTTAGAATTGTTCCATAAAAATCAGGCTTCCCAGTTTCTATGGAGGAATTTGAAGATATGGCAACGACTGGCTGGAGCTGGAACCCAGCTGTGCCTTTAAATAATGCTTATGGCTTCAGTTACTGCAGGCTGTACCTGGCCAAATTCATAATAATTAGGAAATATGGCTTTTGAATCAAATAACTCCACAAAGAATTGCAAGTCTGAAACAGTAGCTGTGTGACCTTAGGCAAGTTACTTAACCTCTCTGAGCTTCAGTTTCCCCTTATGTCTATAAAGTGAGGATTTAAAATACCTACCCCACAGGGTTGCTGTGAGGATTAAATAAGATCATATTTTGAAAGTTCTTGGCACAAAGTGAGTATGTAATAAAAGGTGCCTATTTATGCTTCACTGATTCAAATTGTCTCTGAATCCTCTTTGGATTTTCATTTACTCTTGGAAAATATAAGAAGTAGCTGGCTCTTGAGCTTTACAACCCCAGAAGGCTTCTGTTCTGTATTTTACTGATGCAAACTGATAAGCCTTTCATTTTATGCAAATTGTAACTACAGATGTGAATCTATTCCATAAATTAAGTCAGCCTTCTGGGTTATGTCATCAACTACCTATGTAAGTAAGATGAAAACAAAAAGAAATTGTATATCTTGCCTTCAAAAATAAAAGAAAATTCAGTGGTGGTCCAGTGGTTAAGAATCCACCTTCCAACACAGGGGACGCGGGTTCCACCCCTGTTCAAGGAACTAAGATCCCACATGCCGTTGGGCAACTAAACCTGCGTGCCACAACTACTGAGTCTGTGCCCCACAACTAGAGAGAGAAAACCCACACCCCACAACTAGAGAGAAGCTCACCCGCTGCACTGGAGATCCCATGTGCTACAACTAAGACCCAATGCAGCCAAAAATAAATAAATAATACATACATCCTTTTTAAAAAAAAAAAAAAAAGCAAAAAGGAAAATTCAACAAACCTCAAAGAGATACAACTCCCTAAAGACAGAAGTTTTCCTTTCACTGGACTACTGTGTCCATCACATTTTGACTAATTTCATTTTCTTGGAGTAGATATCCTTTAATGATCATGCTGCCAAGTGAACATCATGCCAAGAGAAGAAAAGAGCCCCGAAGAGTTAGCAGGAGAAATGTACCAGCTTGCATCAGAATCTTGTCATGAGTAAGCATCTCATGACTGTTAGACATATCAATATCCTTTTACGTTCTTATGCTTTTTTATTCTGAAGAGAAACTTGAAAACAATAGTCTTCAACATTTTTTTTTGGCCTCCACACTATTCATAGGTCAGTGGGGTCTCATCAGTAATATCTCTCTTAACTCAGAGTGATTCTCAAAGTGAGGAAGTTGGGGAGGCCCCTCTTTGAAAGTTGCATCAGGATGGGGGTGGTGATGAGAGCACAGTTTGGAGGGCCCCCCTCCAGCTGGAACTTCTAATGTATAATCAAATGGGGGCTGGTCCTGGTGGTGGTAGTGGCAGATAACCTGCCTGGCTAGGTATATCAATGGTCAACTCTGCCATTAAATGCTTTCTGAGTCATTTCCTTACTTTTGGCTCATTCGGTCATTCAAAACATTTTATCGAGCATTTATTATGTGCCAGTCACTGGTCATGGTGAATAACAGAAGCCCCAGCTATTGAAGAGCAAAAAAAGCACAGTGTTATGGGAGAGACAGAGATACAGATACAGAATTATATTCCAACATGATACTTCCTGAAATGTCAGTGCATGCAAGTGAGTTTGATGCCTTGAATGGGGATAAAGATGGGGCTAGCTCTGCCTGGAGGAATTAAGTAGATCTCCTAGAGGAACTGGCTTCTGAGCTGGGCCCTTGGTGGATACAGAGGAGCTCACCAAGTTGGGGAGGGAACCATGAATTGAGGGACAGTGGAGAAAGGGCATGGAGCAAAGGCAGAGTATTTAGGGAAGAGTGGATCGTTTGGCTGAACTTAGAGAAACCTGTGAGGGAGAATGCAGGACTCAGGGCTAGGCAGGCAGGTCAAGGGCCAATTTGTGAAGACCCTGAAAGCCAGACTACAGCATGTAGACCTCTCCTCCCAGCAGAGAGGAACCACTGATGTTTCCAGCAGGAGACTGCCTCAGTCAGCTCCTCTTCTAGAGATATGACTGTTGATGTACATATTTTTTAATACATTTATTTTATTTATTTATTTTTGGTTGCATTGGGTCTTCGTTGCTGCACGCGGGCTTTCTCTAGTTGTGGCGAGTGGGAGCTACTCTTCGTTGGGGTGCCCAGGCTTCTCATTGCAGTGGCTTCTCTCATTGTGGAGCTCTAGGCGCGCAGGCTTCAGTAGTTGTGGCACGCGGGATCTAGAGTGCAGGCTCAGTAGTTGTGGTGCACGGGCTTAGTTGCTCTGCGGCATGTGGGATCCTCCTGGACCAGGGCTTGAACCTGTGCCTCCTCCATTGGCAGGCAGATTCTTAACCACTGCACCCCCAGGGAAACCCTGTTGATATTTTGCCATTCCCCACTGTGTCGAAATCATACAAAGGGGATTCTCTGAAGATGGCAAACCTGGTGGAAAAGGAGATATTGGGCTGCAAACTCAGAACAATATTTCTCAAACAGGTATGGTGCAATTTTTATGGTCCAAAAATGAACGGAAGCAAGTGCACATAATTCAAAATGGCAGCAACTCCAAGAGCGTCCTTTATATTTTACTTGGTAACGTGTCTTTATGCTTAAATATTATGTGTGTTGCAAGTCCTGGAAACTCATTTCAAACAACATGGTGGCTTTTAATCCTGGAACACTAAAGCTATTCGATAAATCTTCCACTTCCAGGCTCAGCATCATCTCAGACTATTCCAAACAAACTACCCAAAATGACTAGACAAACATAAATATATACAAAAAAGTGTCAAGCAAGAGACATGGCTCATAATGGGTCCTCTCTCCATTTTCCCTTAAAATAATGGTTCTCAGACTCCAGATGCATCAGGCCCACCTGGTGAAACAGGGATTGCTTGGGCTCCATCCCCAGAATTCCTGATTCATTTGGGTGGGAGCAGGGGGCAAGAACTTGCATCCCTAGAAAGTCCTAGAAAGCTCCCAGCTGATGCTAATATTGTTAGGAGACTACAGTTTGAGAAACATTGCCTGAAAACATGTATAATACTCTAGAGATGCTATTCAGGTTCAGGGGTCTTTCTTGTACATTAAACCCAAAGACACAGCAGGTAAATTATCAGAGCACTCAATGAAATATTCTAAATGTTAACTGTCCACATCTTGATGGCAAGATCTGCTCGGGCACAGTGTGGGTTTGGCTCTATTGGAGTGGCTGAGGCTGGAGGTCCCATCTCATTTTCTTTTGAACCTTCAACCCTCATTCTGTCCTGGATCGGGCTGGGTGGTCATGCAATGCTACTTCCTTCTAGACATCTGTGATGAGACCTGACTAGCAAACTCAGGAATGGAAGTCCAACTGATGTCCAGGGCTGGATGCTGGACTCTGGCCCTTGGACTAAAAGCAGAGCCCCAGTGACTGGGGTCAGCAGCAGAGTCAAACAGCTGAAGCCGCCCAGTCTGACGCAGGGTGAACCCTAGCGTCAAGAGATCAAAGGGCAGGAATGGGTGCAGGGGAGCCTGGAAATGTACACCAGTCCCCCTTCTCTTGTCTCAAAGGGGCCCTTCTCTGGACCCGTGGCATCCCTTCTTTCCCAGTCCCTGGCAGGCTCAGGGCAGAGCAGAGACCCTGGAATTCAAGCCTCCTCTGGAAAGCAGAATCAGGTTTTGCTTTAGCAAAGAAAGAGCTAAGAGAAACTGGGGGTTCCCTGGGCCCTTCTCCAGAGCAGTTATGCCAAGTCAGGATTCACCATTTGGGTTGTGGATGCTAAAACTTATTGGCTCATGGAAGGTCAATCTGATCTCCACTTCCCCACTGTTCCATATGAGGCAGACATGAGACCTCTCACACTGCCTTCCCCCTCCTCCTTGGGGAGGAAGAAAAGCTGGGCAGATGTTCTCAAACCCTCCTTTGCTGCCTTCATGCAGCCCCTTGCATGTCCTGGCAGAAGCCACTTGGACACCAGAGGGTGCTGTGGCACCAGCTCATTTCCCAAAGTCTCCTTCCGCCAAAGATTCCAGGCTCCAGGGCAACCGAGTTTTGAATACCAGACGACCACATCCAACAGACACAAGGTTGGAAGTGATCCAGGAAATGGGAACTTTGTGTTTTTGCTCACTTCAAGTTGTCACTGATGGTTCAACAGCTTTTCTGGAGGAAAGGAAATAAAAAGAGTTACCACTATGCTGCTAAGTGTGCATAGAGATTTTAAGACCTGTTCTGATTTCAGTCAGGTTCAGAATTTGAAATAAATAAACAAATACCTTGAAAACAAGAAAATGAGGTAGTAATTGTCGGGGAAAATTCTACAGGGATCTATGCAGAGGCCCGTTTGCAGGTGGCGGCCACCGTAGGGACTCATGTGCTGGTCAGGAAAATTCCAATTGCCCAGGAAATAGCCACAGACACGACTGGACTGGATTTCAGGCTGGGTATCAGCAAAGAAGTTCAATCTCTCCACTTGAGGGGAAGCTCGAGGGATAATTTTTAGTACTTACTGTTAGCTAAGTGAGTAAATGTTTTACATGGATTGTCTCATTTCATCTTCACCAAAACCTTCCGAGATGAAGACGATTTCATGGATAAAGAAACTTCGGCTGAGAAAAGCTGAGTGCAGCTAATCACCTGGTGAGCAGTGATATAGGATTCAAACCCATGTCTCCAAGAAGGAGCCTAGGCTCACAGGTCTCAATGACTGTCCTCTCCAGGCCAGCTCTCAGCCATGCCCAGCAGCAGTGACCTGGGCCCCAGTCAACCCTGACACTCTTTTTTTTTTTTTTTTTTTTTTGGTACGCGGGCCCCTCACTGTTGTGGCCTCTCCCGTTGCGGAGCACAGGCTCCAGACGCTCAGGCCCAGCGGCCATGGCTCACGGGCCCAGCCGCTCCGCGGCATGTGGGATCTTCCTGGACCGGGGCACGAACCCGCGTCCTCTGCATCGGCAGGCGGACTCTCAACCACTGCACCACCAGGGAAGCCCAACCCTGACACTCTTAAAGGCAGTGGGGATCACAGACCAGCACAGACGGTTAGCTTAGAACTCATGGGGGGGCTGGAGAGGGGAAGGCATGATTTACAAGCAGGTGAGATATTTCTGTGCAGAAACCAAATAAAATAAGTTTTCTCAGACAGGCTCATTTCAGATATTCTGTAACATCTGCTGTCAGGGGATGCATAAATAATGGGTAGAGTGATGGCTCCTGATTTTCAGTCTGCAGATTATGAAACTGAAGGCATTTTAGGCAGAATTGAACCTCTAGAGATAGGAGCCTCAAGTATAATCCAGGCTTGGCGGTGATCACATCAGCCACGTTTTATGAGAAGGTGAATGAAAAGGCTATTGAAATCAGGAAGCACCATATGAAAGAAAGAGAATTGTATGTGATCCAGACCAAGAGCACCTCTCTCTCTCTCTTTCTCTCTTCCTCTCGCTCATGAGAACACCTTCTCCCTTCCCATGGAGAAGCCTCACGACACACCGCAAACAAGCACGACCTGAATCACAAGTGGGTTCAAATCTCTGCCCTGCTGCTTCCTCGTTGTGCAGCCTTGAACACGCAGCTTCACCTCTCTGCGCTTCAGTTTCTTTGTCTCTTGAATGGGAATAATAACAATCAGACCTCACAGAGTAAATGATAACAATGACAGCACACATTTATCACATGCTACGAGCCAAACACTGCCCACTGCTTCCATTTCAGCCCGTCGCATCTTCCCAAGAGGCCACTGGGCAACAACTGCCATTATCCCCCGATTTATCCTTAGGAGGAGAGTCCCAGAGGGGCACTGCTCATAAGTTACAGAGTGGAATTCAAACTGGAGTTTAGCAGAATTTAGGGCTTAGAACTTAAAACACCCACTGGTTGGTCATAGGAACCAGTGATTAAATCTGAAAGGGGCTGGAGAAACAAGACCTCTGACAACTTAAATGACGTCATAGGTCCTCACAGATAATCTAATGGCACAGAGTGAATTTTGTTAAAGAAAGAGAAGCAAAGGGAGAGGAAAGAGGTTTTCTGATGTTCTTTTTTTCTTTTTTTTTCTTCTCTTTGGACAGGACTTTGTATTTTCCAAGACACTTCCCATACACCATCTCTTTTTTTTTTTTGCGGTACACGGGCCTCTCACTTTATGGCCTCTCCCGTTGCGGAGCACAGGCTCCAGACGCGCAGGCTCAGCGGCCATGGCTCACGGGCCCAGCCGCTCCGCGGCATGTGGGATCCTCCCGGACCGCGGCACAAACCCGTGTCCCCTGAATCGGCAGCCGGACTCTCAACCACTGTGCCACCAGGGAAGCCCCACAATCTCTTTTGACCCTGATGCTAATCCAATGAGGTGCACAGGACAGATTTCATTATCTCCATTTTACTGAAGATAAAATGGATCCTAGTAACTAAGTGACTGGCCAAAGGCCCCACTAATGACAAAGGTGCAGGTAAAATTTCACAGGGTGGCAGCAGGATTAAAAGAGCCAGATCATGAGTGAGGACTTGGCATGTCAACTGGCATATAGCAAGTGCTCAGTAAATGCTTGTAGGATCTGAAAGAGTTTGAAAAGGCTTCCTAGACTATACTCATTCCTTCTTGCCCCAGTCATGGATCTCCCACTATGTGGCACGTTTCAGCTACGGTGTGGAGAGAAATTTTTGGATCACATGGACCGTTCAGTGAAAAACTTGGGGTTGTTTTGAACACTGTCAGAGTTGGGTGGAAAGGCCTGCAAGAAGCCAGGTGACTGATTCTACCAGTCCCTTCAGAGAACCTTAGAGCAGGAAATAATCTAGAGATGGTCTGGTCCAGTATTTTCTAGCTCTCAAGCACTGTATCATCCTGAGAGAGCCTGCCATATCTGAATGCCACCTGCACTGCTATTTATTTATAGTTTGCTTGAAATCAACTCATTTTTTAATTTACATGAATGTATTGAAATACATTTTATATATATATATAATTAATATTTATTCATGAAATCGTGGATTTGATTTGCTGGATGTAGATTTTTCTAATATGTTCGTCTGTTCCAGTTCATGTATTTCTAATAAACACATAGTGATTAGAAAATTAAAATGTGTCCATGTTCCACACTTTCAGAAACTCTGATCCAGTCACGTGCCTTATTTGTCTAAAGCAGAAAACGCAGCATGAAAGAAGAAAATATGGCACAGATAATAGACTCAAGTCTTCGAATCTAGGGCTCTTTGCAACTAAATATCCCCTTTTGACCTTAAGATCTGCAACATTAGCTCCCTAAAGTTGTGTGGGACAACAGTGTCAGGAGGTAGCAGATATACGCGCCCGTCAAAGTCTTCCCAGGGGGGCCCTGGGGGGTAGGGCTGTGGGCGAGTTGAGGCTCTTCTTCGTGCCAATCACCATCTTCTCCCAGGCTGTGTATCACTTCTGTAATCTCGGTTTCTGTGTAAAAAAAAAGGAAGGTAAAGTTATTTTAATATTTTTATAATATGCATCCTTCATAAATCTAGAAAGATGTGCATTGCCCTTTAAATGACAGGAAAAATTCATTTTTGCTCTTTGCCAAGTGTTTCCTCTCTGATAATCATACCTGTCAGTGGTCGAGCATGTGCTTTGCACCAGGCGCTGGCTTAAGGATTTATCCAAATTATTTCCTTCTCACCAGCTTAGAAGGTAGATAGTATTATCTGTGTCTTCCAGCAGCAGTAAGGGGTAGGAACGGGGTCTGAGCTCAAGTATCTCTCCTATACTGATTTCTTGTCAGAATAGCAGGCTGATTTTATTGTTTGTTTGTTTTTGGTTTTGGGGGGCTTCTTTGTTTTTGTGTTGTTGGTTTTTTTTGTGAGGGGGGAGCGCACTACATAGCTTGTAGTAGGATCTTAGTTCCCCAGCCAGGGATGGAACCCGAGCCCTCTGCAGTGAAAGCGTGGACTCCTAACCACTGGACCGCCAGGGAATTCCCCAACGCTGATGTTTTAGAGTTGGGACGATGGTCACGCTTGACCTGATAATGGCATTAAAGCCTGCACAGCGCTGCCTCCCCTGAACCTGGCCTGGAGGTGGGCGGGATGATGCTGATTCCCATTATCCAAACTGCAGAAGCTCACGGGCGAAGGGTGTCCATGACGTGCCCATAAAATCACACAGCTGAGGCCTGGAACCCAGCCACTTCTGGCTCCTGGCTCTTTCTAATCGTTGAGCACATTGCCCACAGCTGGTTGGATGCAGTTATATCTAAGGGTGGGAGCAGAGGTAGATGGGCGCGCCCAGCTCAGACTGCACCTGCCCGGGCAACGGCCTTGCTGTGGGGAGCGCCCGTCTGCCCGCCTCCCTACAAAGGGCGATGTCAGAGAGGCTTGTCATCTGATAGTCAACAGCTCATTCTGCCAGTCAGGGGAGAGTCAAAACATAGTTAAAGTTTAGTGGACTTCATCCCTTAATAATAAAAACAATAATGGTGCAATTAATAGCAATCCTGTGCACTTTTATGGATGCTTTCATCTGAGAATCCAAGTGGTTTGGAAGAGAAGCCATCATTAGGTTGATTTTACAGATGAGAAAAGTCAAATGACTTGCCCAAGGTCAGGACCGAATCAGCCCTGGAGCCACGGGGAGAAGGCCAGGCTCTCTCCCTCCATCCTTCTCTGTACCTGGCACTTTGGTAGTTATCTTTCATCTGAGAATCTTAATCTCCCAGCAATTATCACCATTCATCAGTGGCCAAAAGAAAAAAAAAATCTCTACCTGGCTTGGCCATCAGCAGAGGTCTCCATCCTGTGCTGCCTCTCCTGGCCGACAGGGAAGAGTGAGTGCCATGCCCCACTACCATCCCCCATCCCCCTACTCCTCCCCCGTGCCCAGGCTGGGGCCCAGGGTCCTGGTCTCACCACTCTGTGGGGCTGAGGCCCCACAAAGTCAAGAGACTGGGAGTGTGTGACAAAGTGAGAGAGTGGCCTGGACATATATACGCTACCAAACGTAAAATAGCTAGCTAGTGGGAAGCAGCCGCATAGCACAGGGAGATCAGCTCGGTGCTTTGTGACCACCTAGAGGGGTGGGTTAGGGAGGGTGGGAGGGAGATGCAAGAGGGAGGACGTATAGGGATATATGTATACACATAGCTGATTCACTTTGTTATAAAGCAGAAACTAACACACCAATGTAAAGCAATTATACTCCAATAAAGATGTTAAAAAAAAGAGAGAGACTGGGAGTGAAACAGGCAGCCAGCCCAGTATGTGAAGCCATTTCCAATATAAAATACTGAAAGTCATTTTGATGATGCCGGTTTTGAGGGTGTGTTTATTCCAACTCACATAAATCCAGACATTATGGCACGAGGTAAAAACAGGTTTTGGAGTCAGATACACCTGGATTTGAATTTTGACTCTGCCACTTATTAGCTTATACAAATTGCTTGGCTTCTCTGAGCCGCAATGTCTTTTCTTCCCCACAACCCCAGAGCCTCAATGTCTTTATTCGTAAAATCAGTATGGCTGTTATCTTAGGTACCTTTGACTCAACAAAATCAGCTACTTGTGCTCTCTCTTTCTTTAATTGAAAAAGTGTAAAATGATATTTTGCATATATAGTCCTCAATATACTGTACATTGCCATATACATTATAGAATGTGTATACACCCAGGGTGCAGAGGATACATTCCACACCAAATATATCAGAATGTATGGGTAAATATTTTTAAAGGATTTTCGAGAAGAATTTTAACAATATTCAATTTTTGCCTTTGCACTCTGATTTGGGGCCATAATGCCCTTCCACCATAATAACCATTCGCGAGTGTTGGGAGGTTAGAGCCCGTGGGCACTCCACCAGTGGGAACGATTTCTATGAGGCACAGTCTAACAAAAGTACAAAGCTGAAAAAAAAATTAACACAAAAACTCTTGCCTCTAGGAAGGAAAAAAGGAGGCGGAAGAAAAGAAGAGGCAGAAGAAGATAAAGAGCCACCCTGAGCGAATGTGATTGGCTATCACCGTGCGGGGGGCTGTCCTGATGGTCCTCCTCAGCCCCTCAGCCCTGGAAGATGTGTCATGCAACTCGCACAGATGAGGAAGCCGGTTCCGCGTCATGACAGAACCTGTCCAGGTTCGCAGAGCCAATAAGCAGCTCACAGGGATTTGAGCTCCCGCCTGTCTGAACCCCAAGCTTGTGTTCTCTATTGGGTACTTGGAAGTCTTCTTCCTTAGAAGACATTTCTCACGGATTGCATGGTGGAGAGGTGTCTGCTTGTATCCATCAGGGTCTGGGCAGGAAAGAGCAAGCACACTCACCCCAGGCCCTGATGGTCAGTGAAAATCAAAGGTGTGGCCAAGGTGAGATGCCTGGGGAGCTACTCCCCCAGACCCAAAGGGACGAAAGGAGGAAACAGTTCCAGGAATCTGAACAGAGAGAGTTATGTAGAGGAGCCCTTTCACCAGGGCGGGGTTCGGGTGTGGAGGATACATACCCCACCTCCTTCCTCTACTTCCCCTGATCTCCAGATAGGCTCCCTACTGCCCAAATTATACTGAGAAGCAGAGGACAAGGGAGCTAGTTTTCCAAGTCAGCCTCCTAGGACAAAAAGCAGAAGAGAGACGAGTAAAGAGCAGATGTGGGGTGGGATGATGGAGGACCAGTCTTCCTTCAATTATGAACAGTCCCAGTGGCAGGCTGCCTCCCCTCCCAGAGCCGGGCGGTGAAGTCCCTGCTGGCCCGTCCTAACTTGTTCTGGGAGTTCTTGAAAGATCTTGTCAGGAGGCAGGAAAGCATCCCTCGGAGCTGGTGAGAGAAGGACATCCAGTCTATTTTACAGATGAAGAAGTTGAGGTCCAAAAAGGGAAACGATTGGCATAAACACAACTAGGGACAGCACCAGGAAGAGAAGATGGCAGATGGATTGTTCATTCTGGCCCCTAGCTGGCATCTTCATCCATCCATCCCTTCATTCATTCATTCAGCAATTACCTAATTATCTATGGAGCAGCCAAGGTGTCCCAGACGTCCTAATCAACAGAAAGCCTGGGCAGATGATGTATTTTTTCATTCTTCCTGGTTCAGTTATAAATAGTGATAATCACTGACATCTATTCAGTGCTTACTGTTTGCCAGGGACTGTGCCAGGAACTTGCCTCTTGCCTGCATTATCTCATTTAATCCCCACAATAACTCTCGGAGGGAGGTATAATTGTTATTGTCTCCAGTTTACAAATAGGAAATCGAGACTTAGATGAAGTAACTTGTCCACCATCACCCAGCTGGGAAGTGATGAAACTGAGCTCAGAGCCTAGATCTTTCTGACTCCAGAAGCTAGTGTTTAAGCCCTGGGCTGCATTTCAGAGGCCCAAACTGGCCACCAGTAGGCCAGGTGCTGCCCATAGACATGCTTTATTTGTTTTTAACCAAGCCAACGTCCAAAAACTGGGAGATTTCATTTTTTAAAATCCAGATTTCCTTACTTTTCTTTTCAAGGTCTGGAAGATTTGGCTACATGGGGCATGCGTTTCTTCCTGGCACAGCTGCCTGCTGTGCAGCTTGCCCACGGCTGTTTGCCGCCTCTCTCCATAGACAGCCAGGTTTGTGGTCCTGGCTGGTCTGCCTCTTCATTCCACGGCAAAATGCAACAGATAGCATGATATGGGGTGAGTGCCCCCAGGATGGGGACTGGAGCTTTTGCCCTGGGCCGGGTCACTTTTCCTGCCACTTGGCCCAACCCATGGGAAACCGTCCAATACAAAGGATTCAGGGTAGTAAACAGCTAATAACCTACCTTTCGTCTGGTCCTCCTGGCTGGCCCCGGCAATGGAGCACAAAAGGCAGCCCCACAATGCCAGGAAAATGCCCAACCAAAGAGGCCTGTCTCCGAATGCAGCCCATGACAACCCCATTGAAGGCAGATAAAACATTTTCAACAATATCACCTTTTATCTTCACTCTGTGGGCCAAAGGGGTAAAACACAGTTGCCAAACACAAATTAATGTGTACTTATTTTCCTTGCCTGAATCATTTGCTTTCATGTGTCAGAGCATGCTGAGCAAATAGCACCACACCTTGAACTTTAATTGTGGTAATCAGGGCTCTGAGACACAGGAAAGTCTTTTCCTAATGCCTCCTTTAGCTCTGACTTTCAAGTTGAAGCAACTGATTTTTTTTTCCCCTCCTCATCTCTTCTTTTTAAGGAAAAGAGACATATATTGGGGGATGTCTCAGGGCTGCTGCAACCGATATCATGCCTGCGTGGCTATGGGAAGGTGTTCCTCCCACCACAAACCAAATATAAATACAGCCACCTTTGACAGGTTCTTAGTGAGTTAATGGCTGTTCTTTTTGTGAGTTAATGGCTGTTCTTTTCTCTTATTCATTTGGGGACTAATTATTTGCCTAGTGAGTTTTAGACCACCTATCTTTGTATTAATACTCTAATGGGATACACACTATATTGTTTATCTGCTAAGGTGGTCTTGAAGTCTGAGTTGCATGAAACTAGCAAAGGGAAAAGAGAAGTGGGGGCTCACTGTGGGCCTCTGTTGAAAGGAACATGGGTTGGCATCTTCTGATCCCCTAAGCCTGGTTTTGTACGTTATTTTGAGCTGTTCCTTCTTTCTGCCTCGGCAGACGTAAGGCGACACTCCCAGGTACATGGTGATAGTGATGGTTTAGACACGAGAAACCAGCTCTTCAGTCACAGGAAAATCGCCTCCCTCTCATCATTGGGGAAGATCGAATTCAAAGACATCTATGGGGAATCAAAACACAATTGCGATTCTCCATGACTTCCAGTTCCTCAGCCCCGGGCATGACATCATCATTGAATGGAAGTTCAATCAGTTCTTCCTGAG
This sequence comes from Physeter macrocephalus, assembly GCF_002837175.3. Classification (NCBI taxonomy): domain Eukaryota; kingdom Metazoa; phylum Chordata; class Mammalia; order Artiodactyla; family Physeteridae; genus Physeter; species Physeter macrocephalus. Next base: position 5,552,785 of record NC_041215.1, read on the forward strand.
GCTCATTGGGATCCTTGGAGATGAGGGAAGATGGCAGGTTGATGACTTTTCTTTCTTTTAAGTAATTCATGAATCTGGGTGCTGTTTTGAACACGAGACACAAAAAGTCCTTGAGTCTAGAAATTTTTTGTCTTTTCTGTTGTAGTGTTCTTCGTTATGATGTGCCCAGCCCATGAAAGTTAGTATTAACATGACTGACACCTAGTAGGTACTCAGCAATATATGATAACTAGAGGAATAAAATATGCATAAATGGATATCTTAAGAAATCATTTTGTTGGGGATAGGGGATTTCGCTGGGGATAGGGTTAATTCTTTATTCATGCAGCCGTGAATGCATGAATTTATTTACTCAACAATAATTAAGTGTCTACCCCAAGAACTGAGGATTCTATAAAGAGAGAGACCCAACCCCTGCTCTCAATAGGAGTCCGGAAGAGGCGAACATAGGTGGGAAAGTTTCAGAGCCCTGGAGTTAGGGCTATTATGGAGAGAAACACAGCTGGTGTACTTGCTGAGCGCTGAACAGCGATTCTTTGAGTGTAATTCTGACATGATATTTTCATTGACATTAACAATGAAGGTGAAGGTCAAACAACAAGGACTATGTTGGAACCCCACTTGTTTATCAATGTTGTTAGCAACTTCTTTGCGAAGTTGAATACTAGTTTTCAAATATCAAAAGAGGGCTTCCCTGGTGGCGCAGTGGTTGAGAATCCGCCTGCCGATGCAGGGGACGCGGGTTCGTGCCCCGGTCCGGGAAGATCCCACATGCCGTGGAGAGGCTGGGCCCGTGAGCCATGGCCGCTGAGCCTGCGCGTCCGGAGCCTGTGCTCCGCAACGGGAGAGGCCACAACAGTGAGAGGCCCCCACACTGAAAGAAAAAAAAAAAAAAAATTGAAAGAATATTTTCTTCCATTTTGGGGGGCTATTCACAATGCAATGCAGCAAATAGAAGCTGCACTGTTGAGATTTTCTCCATCACTTTGTTAAATCTAGTCAATCAGCACAGCAATAAACTAAGCCCTGATAGGTAGCATTTGCCAATTTCCATGGTATAAATATTCCAACTGTGGCTGATCTCAAAGCTACGATTTGATGTCACTGAGAGATGCACAGCAGTGCCCCATTACATAGCATCACCACCATACAGATGCACTGGATGTAAATAATCTTCAGAGTATAGATATTAGTAAAATGTAATAAAATAATTAGGAAGTGACAAGTTTTGAGTATTTATGACCTTTGTTTTTAATATAATATAATTATGTGTTTATAATTGAATCTTTAATAATTGCTGTGTTTAACAACCGGCTTGCAAAATTCCTGACAATTTAAGAATTGGCTTTCATAGATGGTAAGGGCAGGCTCTGGCCCATTCCTGGGCCTAACCCAACAGAGAGGTCAAGGAGGGCTTCCCAGAGAAGGAGATCCCTGAGCCGAGAAGCACCATAGTGTGGAGAAGATATTGGGCTCCATCCGAAGTCCAACTCCAGGGATTTGAATCTCAAGTCTGCCTCTTCCTGGCTCCGTGACCTTGTTGCTAGTTGCTTGGCTATTCTATGCCTCAGTTTCCTGTTCCTTAAAGTGGGCATGATAATGCCTAACTCCCAGGTTTGCTTTGTAGATGATGTATCTGGCCTCTAGAGATGCTCTCACAGGCTAATTCTTATTGAAAGACAAGTTGGAGCCCAAGGGGAGGTGGGGGAGGATGGAGACCATTCCAGACAGACTGGGAGAGCTAATGCACACAGGCAGACAGGGAGAGAGCCAGGGGTTCATAGAAAGAGCCAGTTGTTCTGCAGACACGGAATCCCTGAAAGGACAAATGAGGCTGCAAGAGTAGGCAGGGGCCTTGAATGTCATGCTCAGAAACTTCGCCTTGATCCTGGAGGTGGGTCCCTCTGCTCTAGGGGTGGTCTGTCTGGGCTTGTTTCCCCATCTTGAAAACAGAGCTCACTCAGTCCATCCCATCACTTGGGATGATAATTGCGATTCAAAGGACTACCTGGCAGACAGTAAAAATGGATTAGTTATCATTGTTTTTATTATTCTGAGAGCCCTGCTTGGTGCCTGGGAATGACAGGAGATGAATGAAGGTTTGTTATTTATGCTGGACTGTCCCAGGCAGAGATACTCCCCTCCTCCTCCCTCACCCCCACCCCCACCCCGCCGCCATGCCATGGTCAGATGGCCCCCAGGTAGAGCTGGGAAAGCCTCTGGAAAAGATCTACCTGCTGCCAGAAGTGGCTTTCCCCAGGTGGCGATCTGGAGAGCACAAGAGGTCAACACCTAGGGGAACTCTATTTGAGTCCCTTTGGAAGAGTGATCAGGGCTTCCCTGGTGGCACAGTGGTTGAGAATCCGCCTGCCGATGCAGGGGACACGGGTTCGTGCCCCGGTCGGGAAGATCCCACATGCCGCGGAACGGCTGGGCCCGTGAGCCATGGCCGCTGGGCCTGCGCGTCCGGAGCCTGTGCTCCGCAAAGGGAGAGGCCACAACAGTGAGAGGCCCGCGTACAGCAAAAAAATAAATAAATAAATAAAAATGAAAGAGTGATCACACCAGGTGGTGTCCTCACAGCCCACAGAAGCTGCTGTCAGTTTCCCAGGGGGCTGCCAGCTGGTGCTGGGGTCCACAGAATGCCATGTGGCCCCATCATGGCTGCCCAGAGACCTGGCCCTGGGACTGCCTTTTCTTCCTGTGCTGGGTACCCTGTGGTGGGTAGTCAGGTTGATCATCTAGATAATTTTTAGGCCCTAAATGCTATTGCTGAGGAAACAATCAGAGACATTTGCTTGTTTGTTCTGCATGAAATCACCAGTTTGCCTGTTGCGGTACGCGGGCCTCTCACTGTTGTGGCCTCTCCCGTTGCGGAGCACAGG
>NC_041215.1:5555759-5579233 GCF_002837175.3 Physeter macrocephalus
ACGCGCAGGCTCAGCGGCCATGGCTCACGGGCCCAGCCGCTCCGCGGCACGTGGAATGTTCCCGGACTGGGGCACGAACCCGCGTCCCCTGCATCGGCAGGCGGACTCCCAACCACTGCGCCACCAGGGAAGCCCCAGTTTGCCTGTTTATAGAAAGCTATTCAAGTCTCTGCCATTTGGCCTGAACAGACGCAAGCCAAGAACTTACTGTTGCTTTTTTAATGAAATACCTACTGTGTGCCAGGGGCTTTCCCAGACTACCACCCACAGTTGTTTGTGAGAGATTTCTGGAGATAAGTCTGGTGGACAGAGGAGCAATGTGTTTACGAAGCATCTGCACGGCTGTTGTCTCATTAAATCCTTAGGATGGCTTGAGGGGCAGTTGGTAAGAGTGCCTTTTCAGAGATAAGAAAAATGAGCCACAGAGAAGTTAAGTGAATAATGATAACCAGGATGAGTTTTGAGCATCTAGGACAGTGCAGTAGTTTTACATGCATGAACCCATTCCCCAGTCGCTGCACCAGGGTAAAGGAGGTACTATTATTAACAGCCTCATTTTACAGCTGAAGACTCAGAAGCTTAGACAGATCTTAGCTGCTAAGTGGTGGAACAAGCGTGTCAGCCCTGTTATCACTCCAGAATCCAAGCTCTTAACCATGCCTGGCAAAGGGCCCAGGGCTGGGAGGTGGAGTCGGGGTTGCAACCAGCCGGGTTGGTCTCTAAGGGGCTGTGTTCTTCCCTTTCCCCACCACTGTTACGGCTACCATCTTCCCCCACTTAGAGTGGAGATTTTCGCCCTCTGTACATGGAATAACATCACCTGGGGCTAAGATTCAACCGCCAATGCCAGCGCTGTGTGGGTTCAGGTTCATCCACTGTTTCTGGGTCCACTTGAGCCAGTTCTCATCCATTTCTAGGTTTCAATTTAGAAAATTAGAATGAAACTAAAAACCACCCTTTGGTCTCCCTCAAGCGTCTTCTCTCCCCCCAACAAAGGTGCAGCCCCAGGGGTGAGTGAGGCATTGCTCCGTGTCAGGGGAGGGCTGGGGAGAAAGGTGCTGGGTAAACATCACCCCAGATGTTTTTGTTCTGCCTCTGCGCTACCGGCGGGCTGAGAGTGACCAGCTCCTCCGGGAACTGCCAGCTTTGCTATTTCTCACTGTACCCACTGCTCCATGCCTGGACCAGACACTTCATAGCATGCATCTCCTCCCAAACAGCATCTCATGTTTTTTGTTTGTTTGTTTATTTCTCCCTTTTTTTCTCTTCTTTTATTGTAGCCAAATTCACACCAATTTAAGAGAGCTCATTCTCCACCTCTCCCCTAGGAAACGAAGCAGAGAGAGAATGAGAGAAGACAGGAGGCTGAAGGAGCATAAAACCATCAGAGAGCAAATCTATACGCTGTGCTAAATGCCACTGGGAGAGAGGTTTTCCCATTACTTTCGGCTTACCTCGGTGGAATCTGTTTCTCATAATAAAAATATAGTCAAGAATGACTGGTGGGGGCTTCCCTGGTGGTGCAGTGGTTAAGAATCCGCCTGCCAATGCAGGGGACATGGGTTTGAGCCCTGGTCCAGGAAGATCCCATATGCCGCGGAGCAACGAAGCCCGTGCACCACAACTACTGAGCCTGTGCTCTAGAGCCTGCGAACCACAACTACTGAGCCCGTGTGCCACAACTACTGAGCCTGTGCTCTAGAGCCCGTGCTCCGCAACAAGAGAAGCCACTGCAATGAGAAGCCCGTGCACCACAACGAAGAGTAGCCCCCGCTCGCCGCAACTAGAGAAAGCCCGCGCGCAGCAATGAAGACCCAATGCAGCCAAAAATAAATAAATTAAATCAATAAATTTTTTTTAAAAAAAAGAATGACTAGTGGGCCCCTCATCTCTGAGGAGGGTGAGGGAGCACTGTACTCAGAGTCATTTGGAATCTCCGCTCTGCTATCCATTCCTGTGTGACCTCGGGCAAGTGTCTTAGCCTCACTGAGCGCTCGCAGCCTCCTCTGTGAAATGAAAGAATACAGACTGGGGCTGGTTCACCCTTCCCTGAGCCTCTCAGAGCTCTGTGGAAATGATCGTTGTGCCCATTTTACAGATGAGAAAACTGAGGCACAGAGAGGTTAAGTAATTTGCCCTGAGTCATAGAACTAGAAAGTGGCAGAATCAGGATTCAGAACCCAGGCCCTCTGCTCAAAATACTCATTTTCTTCCCCTTCTCTTCCCATCGCTTAACCTGAATTTGGTAACTATTCAATATCGTCTTTCTGCCTAGGAGAACCTTGGCCATAGGAGGGCTGAGAGAGGACTGACCTACCCACAGGAGAACCATGGAGGTTCTCCACTGTCAGTTTTCTCCCCCACAACACTTTTCCTTTGTAGAACATTTTCAAAATAGAGTTAAGCCAAAATAATAAATTATAAACCATCCATAATCCCACTCACTCCAAGATAACGACTTTTAACTCTTAGAGCTTTACTCCAGACACCTTTCTATGTATATAAATATGTGCTTTTAAATATCTAACAAAAAATAGCATTATGATACATAAGCTTTTGCTTTGATTTTTAGTCCTAAAGTGGATATAGCTTTATGAATTTATATGATTATAGATATACATTGTCAAAACCATGTAGATGATGCAGGAAATGATGAGGTAAAAAATTACCCCCACCCCCCAGCCTGAAGTGATCACTGTTCACTTCACCATGTAGGTCCTCCCCAGCCTTTCTCTATGTAGGATGATGTATGTACACTACATTTGTTTTTGTACAAATTTACTGACATGGGAAAATGCCCACAATATAATATTACAGAAAAAATAACCATTCAAAAAACTGCAAGCATGGTTACATTTTTGAATGGTTATTTTTTTCTGTAATATTATATTGTGGGCATTTCCCCATGTCAATAAATATAGCCCACATTATTATTGCCAATGACCACACAATATTTCCTTTTATGCATGTGTCATAATTTAACCATTCTCCCACTGTTGGTGACCTAGATTGCTTCTAACTTTTTCTTTTTACAAACAGTGCTGTGGCGAATAGCCATATGGCTGAGTTTTTGAGCATCCTTAGTTATTTCCTTAAAATTAATTCTGAGAATTAGAAAGTCATGGGCTTAAATAAGAACTCTGCTCCGGGACACTCAAATGCAAAGATTTTCAGGAAGAGCTCATGTACCATGGGGTTGGTGAGCCAACTGCATTCTAGAGGATACATTTGAATAATTAGTGTTTATTTTGCCTCCTGAAGAGGAAATGCTATTTCTCAGTTGGACTCAGTCTCTTTCTTTTTCTAATGTTCACATCATGCATGCTTACATCCGCAGGTCAGATGCCAGCCAGGTTCGCTCCAGCTCTTGAGGTCCAAATAGATCAAATCCCCATTATCATGTCTTTCTGAATTTTCTAGATTCCTGTGTGTCCTCCCTCAACTGCAGGTACATCTTGGCCAGTTTCCACAGCAAAGCATTGCCCATCAAGCATTTCTTCCATTCCTGCAGAGTTTTCTGCGAGATTCTGATAAGGTATAATGTTCGCTCCCACAAGATACCAAGGTATTTCTTCCAAATGAATGCAGTACTCTCCGAAAGAAAAATTTTGTTGAATAAATTTCTCTATATCTGCCTTACCTTACCTATCTCCATTTTATTTAAAATATATCTATGGGACTGTCTCAATTTAAAATATTTTGTTCAGTTGTGCCCATCTACCCAAGGTATGTGCTTAGAAATTCCAACAATAATTTGTCATTCACACTGCTTCTCCGAACCAAAGTGAGTATAGCTATCAACTGTGTGCTCTGATTTGGGTTCTAAAATTATACTTAGCACGCTTCACACAAATAAAATAATAAAATAAAGTAAAATTAAATTAAATTTGTAGAATTTTAGCTCCTTTCTCAACATTCTGCCTTGCATTATAATTACTTGTTTATATTTCTATTTCCACCTTTACCCTCCATTGGTTGTTCATTTATTTAAGGCAAAGACAAAATTACTCAATTTTAGACCCTTCATCTCCATCTCCCCTGGCCCTAGCCCCAGCATGATGCCTAAGACAATGTTACCCTCCAACAAATGCCTACACATTTAATTGACTATGATGCCCTTGGATCCTCAGTGTTCACAAAACTTCTCAGGTGGATCTGCATAAATAGCAACACTGTCATTAATACATACAAAGTTACACAGACTGTGTCAACAATGAGCTGGACAAATGTTTGTTTTTATCCATCTCAGGAGTTGGTTCCTTTCTGGTGCAATGAGAAAATAAACAGAGATCAGACTCTGAAAGCCAGTGGGTCTGGATGGCTTAGGCAAGGTTTTCTTTCCAGGTGGTTCACATTGGGATTTGTCCTTGAAGAGTTGAGGGGTCTCCAGTTTCTATCTCTTGGCCCACTGGATCTCCTGCATATACCAGAATTCAATTTGGACTAACAGCTGAAGGGATGTTTTCTAGCTACAGAATCCAAGGCTGCCTAGAAGGCAAGAATTATAAGCTTAATTGGAGCCCCTTTTTCCGGATCAAAGAGGGTCACAGTCTTCCATCCCCATCTCCAAAATTCTTCCATTTTACGTAGTATTTCGTCTCTTTGTTTACCCTAATATCTCAAATTTGGAGGGGAAAAAAGCTATCTAAAACCTTGCCTAAAGCTCTTTATAAGAAGATATCTATCCTATGCCTGGGAAATAATTGTTTGACCAATCAAAGATGATAAAATTTCCTTCTAGTACAGAAGCTCCATTCTTCCTGAATCTATAATTTGGCAGGCACTATCAAATGCTTTTATATTATTTGTATTTCCTATTTGTATTTCCTTGTATTTCCTACAATGACTCTGTGAGGTAGGGGGGAAAATGCCCATTTTAAACATCTGGAAACTAAAGCTCAGGAAGGGAAAATGACTTGAAGACTTGGGACCTACTGCTACTACAAGACGGACTAGGACATGCTTGTTAATATAAACTTATAATCACTCTTTAGTTGCTGCTGTATATATGCCTTATGGCTCCCAAGCCAAATTATTATCTCCTTCAGGAATATAATCATGTGTTTAAATTTTATGCCTCTACCAGAACCTAGAACAGGGTTGAATTCACTATCAAGTTCATAAAGTGCAACTTGGAGTCCATCACCCCCTTGCTCAGGTTTCTCATTTCTTGCTAAAGAAAATGCAACCTAAATAAATTCCTTGGCTTGATACTGAAGGACCACTACAACTGACCCCAATCTCTCTCTCAAACATTTTTTTCCTCAGGATTCCCTTAAACAACATCTTCATTCCAGTCAAACCGACGTGTTAAGAATTCACCAAGCCTGTCTTGTGCCTTCCCACCCCAGTGCCTTTTCACATGCTATTCCCTCAGCCCAATCCATTCTCTCCTCTTTTATTCCCTGCCTCCACTCCTCTTCACCTACTGACATCTTCATTTGGGCAACAAACCCATGACCAGATTCTGAATTCAGAGGGTACATTTCTGGGGACAGAGCTGAGGGGGTATGGCTGTACCATTGATTGGTGAAAAAGTAAAGAAAACACATGTTTCACCCTTCTACCACCTTTTATGTGCAAATCACAGTTTGACCACTGGCATGTCAATCACATGTTACACTCTTCTGCTAATATCTTTTCATCTTAGTCTTAATAATAATTTTGTCCATAAATATTACCTTTAAACATTATAAGAGAGGCCACTTTGGAGGCTATGCTTGGGAAGAGCATGTGCTTTAATTTTCCTCTCCCTGTCTTCCCAGCTGTGCTTCTGCTTGGATATTGTCAGTTTTCTGACAGTTTTCTCTGTCTTCCCAACACCAAGTCAGGGCCCTCACGGTGTCCCCATAGCCCTGGGTCTTCCCTTTCACAATACAGACTATACTGAATGTAATTGTACTTTGATATTCTATCTTTTCAACTAGACCATGAACCCTTAAAGGGCAAGCTTGTGAATATTCACCTTTCTGGCCTCAGGAACCAACCTAGGCCTGGCACAAGTGAGTATCGGGAAATATTTTATGAAATCTTAATTAACCAGACTGACCCTTAGCCTCGGACTCTCCCACTGCGTAAGGCTCCTTGTGAGAACTTTTTGCAGTTTCATCCAAGTAAAAGGCCACTGCTCAGGGTTCTGTAAAGGATGCGCCAGCGTGGTCAGAACAGACGACATACATGCAAATAGCATGTGTAATGTACACACAGCTCCCCCAGTGAAACCTGATCGCGCCACCCAGCTGCCGCCACCAACGCATGTTCCATATCACCTCTTCAGAAGAGGTGTCTTGATTTGCCAGCAGCCTTGTTGGCTTGAGTTGTACCCCTCTCCCGGGTGGGCCTGAAGTCAGACAGCCAGAAAGGAGTTCTTTTTACCCAAATAGACTGTCGAATTACTGATGACTTCAGATGCCAAGAGGCTTTGATCAAGATTTCTGCACCAGGCCCTGTATAACCACCAACACTTCAACCAGACTGCTTTTCATTATTGTATGATCTCAACACATTAAAAAAAATATATCATTTAGCTGGTAATGGTTTGCACAGAAAGAGATGGTTCATTGAGCTCTGCTTCTTGTCCATTTTTCTAAGTGGGGAAGCAAGTCTGCACTGTGGGAGTGGGTTTTGATATATTTCATGTACTCTGGGTGCTACTGCAGTGGAGCGTGCTGTCCCCACCTGCTTCGAATCTATTAGGAAACTTGTATGGGGTTTTGATTGCCACAGTTTGATTGGGTGCTAGGGCTGGAGATGACGAGGTAGGAGCAAAACAAGACCAACCCATAATCCTAACAGTCAGTCTCTAATGAGCTGGTGTTTGTTGGAAGATATTTTCTTGTGACAGATGCTGGAAATTGTTATGGCCTTTAATAAAGTGTAACCGGGAATCTATCAAGCACAGAAGTGGATACTTCACTACGGTTCTCTGCAGAAGGACTCTTCTCCCACAACCAAAAATAAATGATAATGATGAAATCCTGGGAGCCTCTAGAAGGAGCTAAGAAGCTAACCCCTTGAAGAAAGAGATTTCAGAAACTTCTGGAAGTTGTGTTGATTTTTCTTCAGATGGCATGCTGAGATTATAGATGGTTCTGGCAAAGAATGGACCATGAGATTTAGTGCAAATTACTCACTGGGTCTCAGTTTCACCAATTATAAATTAAAGGAGAAGAGATTCTAAAAAGTGGTTCGGGTAACTATATTTCATGTACTCTGGGTGCTACTGCAGTGGAGCGTGCTGTCCCCACCTGCTTCGAATCTATTAGGAAACTTGTATGGGGTTTTGATTGCCACAGTTTGATTGGGTGCTAGGGCTGGAGATGACGAGGTAGGAGCAAAACAAGACCAACCCATAATCCTAACAGTCAGTCTCTAATGAGCTGGTGTTTGTTGGAAGATATTTTCTTGTGACAGATGCTGGAAATTGTTATGGCCTTTAATAAAGTGTAACCGGGAATCTATCAAGCACAGAAGTGGATACTTCACTACGGTTCTCTGCAGAAGGACTCTTCTCCCACAACCAAAAATAAATGATAATGATGAAATCCTGGGAGCCTCTAGAAGGAGCTAAGAAGCTAACCCCTTGAAGAAAGAGATTTCAGAAACTTCTGGAAGTTGTGTTGATTTTTCTTCAGATGGCATGCTGAGATTATAGATGGTTCTGGCAAAGAATGGACCATGAGATTTAGTGCAAATTACTCACTGTGTCTGGGTCTCAGTTTCACCAATTATAAATTAAAGGAGAAGAGATTCTAAAAAGTGGTTCGGGTAACCCCCAACTCTGTGATTCTAAGTCCCTCTTTCCTGCTGAAATCCATGGTGATTAACTGGAAAGGGCCATGGTCAGGGAATTGAGCAGCCTGGGTTTAGAGCCTGCTCTGCTAACTACTAACGCAGTTGACTGCTAACTCTGAGTGTAACTGGCTGAACAGTGGCCCCCTAAAAGATGTGTCTACATCCTAATCCTGGAACCTGTTAATGTGACCTTATTTGTGAAAAGGGTGTGTACAGATATAATTAAGTTAAGAATTTTGAGATGACGAGATCATTTGGATTATCTGGGTGAATCCTAAACCCAATGACGAGTGTTCTTATAAGAGAGAAGCAGAGAGAGATTTGACACAGACAGAAGATGAGGAGGCAGATATTGGAGTGATGTGGCCTCAAGCCAAGGAATGTGGGCGACCACCAGAAGCTGGTAGAGGCAAGGAAAAGAATCTCCCATAGAGCCTCCAGTGGGAGCATGGCCCCACCAATGTCTTGATTTCAGACATCTGCCCTCCAGAACTGTGAAAGAACGAATGTCTGATGTTTTATAGTCATCAACTTGTGGAAATTGTTATAGCAGCCACAGGATGCTAATACAGCGAGTGTGAGAAGTATGTAACCACTTGGAACCTCTGTTTCTCCCTGTAGAGGACAAATAAATAATTCCAACCTTGCAAAGCTATTTCTAAGAGAAAATTCCACATAAGAAAATGTCTAGTGCTGTGCCTGGTGCACCATAGGTGCTCAGCACCTTTCACCTAGGTGAAAGGCGGAAGAGGTAACATTAGCATTTACCGGAATGTGTGCTAGTCAGGATGTTTTTTTTGCACGGGATGGAGCCACAGAGTTACTAGCTTAGGTTTGGTTGAGAATTTATGGGAAATTTCCTGTAACTATAGAAGACCAGGCTTACAAAAGAGCCCCAGAGTACATAAGATCAAGTAACTAGGAATAGAGGGAAACTTCCTCAACTTGATTTTAAGACATCTACAAAAAATCCTATATTTAACATTATACTTAATGGTGAGAAACTAGAAGCTTACCTGCTAAGATTAAGAACAAAGCAAGAATGTCCCTTCTCACCACTCCTTTTCAACATTGTACTGGAAGTTCTAGTGAATGCAGTAGGACAAGAAAAGGAAAGAAAAGGTATACAGACTGGGAAGGAAGAAATAAAACTGTCTTTCTTCACAGATGACATAATCATCTTTGTAGAAAATCTGAAAGAATTGACAAAAAGACTCTTAGAACTAATAATGCAATTATAGCAAGGTTGCAGAATACAAGGTTAACATACAAGAGTCAATCACTTTCCTATATACCATCAGGAACAAGTGGAATTTGAAATTTAAAACACAATACTATTTATATTAGCACCAAAAAAATACTTAGATATAAATCTAATAAAATATATACAAGATCCATATGAGGAAAACTACAAAACTCTGATGAATAAAGTCAAGGAAGAACTAAAAATGGAAAGGTATTTCACGTTCATGAATAGGAAGAATCAATATTGTCAAGATGGCAGTTCTTCCCAACTTGATCTATAGATTCATCACAATTCCAATCAATATCCCAGCAATTGTTTTGTGGATATTGACAAACTGATTCTAAAGTTCTATAGAGAGGCAAAAGACCCAGAATAGTCATTACAATATTAAAGGAGAAGAACAAAGTCAGAGGACTGACACTACTTGACTTAAAGACTTACTATAGAGCCACAATAATCAAGACAGTATGGTATTGGTGAAAGAATAGAAAAATAGATCAATAGAACAGCATAGAGGCCCAGAAATAGACCCACATACTATAGTCAACAGATCTTTGACAAAGGAGCAAAGGCAATATGATAGTCTTTTCAACAAATGATGCTGGAACAACTAGACATCCACATACAAAAAGAAAAAAAAAGGAATCTAGACACAGACCTCACACCCTTCACAAAAGTTAACTCAAAATGGATCATAGACCCAAACATAAAATGCAAAACTGTAAAACTCCTCGAAGATAACATAGGAGAAAGCCTAGATGACCTTGGATATGACAATGACCTTTTAGATATAATACTAAAGGCACAGTCCATGAAAGAAATACTTGATAAGCTGGACTTCATTAAAATTAAAAACTTTTGCTCTACAAAAGACAATGTCAATGAGAAGACAAACCACAGACTGAGAGAAAATACTTGCAATAGACACATCTGAAAAAGGACTGTTTTCAAAATATACAAAAAAAAAAAACCCTTAAAACTCAACAATAAGAAAACAAATGACCTGATTTAAGAATGGTCCAGGGCTTCCCTGGTGGTGCAGTGTTTGAGAGTCCACCTGCTGATGCAGGGGACACAGGTTCGTGCCCCGATCCGAGAAGATCCCACATGCCGCGGAGCGGCTGAGCCCGTGAGCCATGGCCGCTGAGTCTGCGCATCTGGAGCCTGTGCTCCACAACGGGAGAGGCCACAACAGTGAGAGGCCCGCGTACCACAAAAAAAAAAAAAAAAGAATGGTCCAAAGATCTTCACAGACAGCTCATCAAAGAAGACATACAGATGGCAAATACACATGTGAAAAGATGTTCCACATCATATGTCATCTGGGAAATGCAAATTAAGACAACAATGAGATACCACTACATACCCATTAGTACAGCCAAAATCCAGATCACTGACAATACCAAGTGCTGACAAGGATGTGGAGCAATGGGAACTCTTATTCATTGTTGGTGAGACTGCAAAATGGTACAGCCACTCTGGAAGATAGTTTGTCATTTTCGTTCAAAACTAAACATACTGACAAAGGATTAATCTTCAAAATTTATAGACAGCTCAAGCAGCTGCTCAATATCAAAAAAACAAACCAAAAATGGACAGAAGACCTAAATAGACATTTCACCAAAGAAGATATACAGATTGCTAACAAACACATGAAAGGATGCTCAACATCACTAATCATTAGATAAATGCAAATCAAAACTGCAATGAGGTATCACCTCACACCAGTCAGAATGGCCATCATCAAAAAATCTACAAACAACAAATGCTGGAGAGGGTGTGGAGAAAAAGTAACGTTCTTGCACTGCTGATGGGAATGTAAATTGATACAGTCACTATGGAGAACAGTATGGAAGTTCCTTAAAAAACTAAAAATAGAACTACCATACGACCCAGCAATCCCACTACTGGGCATATACCCCTAGAAAACCATAATTCAAAAAAAGCATGTACCACAATATTTATTGCAGCTCTATTTACAATTGCCAGGACAAGGGCAGTGCTTTGTGACCACCTAGAGGGGTGGGAGGGAGACGCAAGAGGGAGGAGATATGGGGATATATGTATATATATATAGCTGATTCACTTTGTTATAAAGCAGAAACTAACACACCACTGTAAAGCAATTATACTCCAATAAAGATGTTTAAAAATTGTTTTTAATAAAAAAAATTTTTAATTCAAACAAACAAAAAAACCCTAAACATACTTTTACCATATGATCTAGCAATCACACTTCTTGGTATTTACTCAAATGAGTTGAAAAATTATACCCACACAAAAACCTTCATACAGATGTTTACAGTGGCTTTATTCATAATTGCCAAAACTTGGAAGCAACCGAGATACCTTCAGTAAGTGGATGGATAAATAAACTGCGGTACATGCAGGCGATGGAATATTATTCAGCACTAAAAAGAAATGAGCTACCAAGCCATCAAAGACATGGAAGAAACTTCAATGCATAATACTAAGGAAAAGAAGCCAATCAGTAAAGGATACATATTGTTTGATTCCGACGAAAAGTCATTCTGGAAAAGGCAAAACTGCAAAGACAATAAAAAGATCGTGGTTACTTGAGGTTGGGTATGGAGAAGGGGTGAATAGCCAGAGCACAAGGGAATTTATTTCTCACTGCAGACTAACTTTCTCAGCCAAGTGAGGCTTCAAAGTTTCCTACATCTTCAGGCTCACATTTTTATAAGAGTGCACTTCCCTCCTCCCCTTGACATTCATTAAAAAACCTTCCAGGAGAGATTCTGATTGGTCAGGCTTGGGCCAGGGTCCCACTTGTACAGGGAGGCAACAAAGTAGAAGTTGCATTGTTTGCCTTCACTAGATGTAGTGGCTATCGTCAGGCTATGAATTATCAGGCTGTGCTTACCCCCAAAGAGAGGAGACGGCTGGGCAGGTCAAGCAGCAGATACCCACCTCCCCGCATTTGGCAATGTTTAGGGGTGCAGGGTACAGGTATTGCTTTTATCAATCACCATCCTTCCCAGTTTGATTAAATAATTTGGTGGAAATATTCAGAGTTGAAGAAGTTCAAGTTCCTACAGTATTTGTCATCTTTAAAATATAGCATTTGATTAGACAACCCAGTAGATTCTGGCTCCCTTTCAGCAGATCCTCCTTTAGGAAACTTGCCTTTCTAGTATAAAGACAGGAGAGGGAGGAGAGAAGACTGTAAGTTGTAGAGCAAAGATCCTGGTCTGGGCTTGAAACTTGTACCCGAGTCCTGGCTTTGCTGCTAGCTCTCTGGACCTTAGTTTTCTCCTCTGGAACATGAGAGCTGGGTTTACCTTTGCCTTTTCTAAATGAGACTAGCCCACATCCCTAAAGGTCTTTGAAAGTACTGATGGAAAGCCCAGTTGCATATTTCAAAGAAAGCTGTACATGTCCCCATAGTCATGAAATCATCAAGAGTCTTTATTATGGGCTGAACATAACTCAGGGGGGTTACTCTAGTTATTGTATTTTTCCCATCAGGTATACAAATCTGTGCTTAATAAAATTTGGAGACGATTGACTATTCCATAATAAACTCAAGGATTTTTTTAAACTAAAAACCTTTTTTAAGACATGGGGAAAGAGACAGGTGTAGGGAGAGAGGGTAAGCAGAGATGCAAATCTGAGAAGGAGAGGTGAAGAGGTTTTCCAGGATAACTCAGCTGACAGGTGGCACTGAGGCTGGTCACTCTGCCTTCAGGCCCATGAACATGATAACCCCACTCTCATACCTGAGCCAAGTCCCCTCCCATGTGCTCTGGAATGAGTCACATTCAAGGCCCTCTGATGCCTTTCCTTCTCCTTCGCAGCCTCCTCCTGTCCAGTGTAGGGTCAGCACGAACTGATCCAAGCCAACCTCCAGGAAGCTTGTAAATGGCTGGTCCCTGAGGGCAGCATGACTAACACATAAGACATTGCCAGGTAATTGACCTCAAGAGTTTTCCTAATTAAGCAAGATGTAGAGCACAGAACACAGAGACTCTGTAGAAACTGCAGAGTCCTGAATGTCTGGTCTAGCTTGGGTGGGTACAAGCAGACTCCTTTTTCCCTGGAAGGAACCAAATAAGTAGCAGAAGCTTTTGGCATCTCCTCACCTAAACTCAAATAGTATCTTCTTTGGCATCCACCATTTCCCCACCAGTCATTTGTCTATTTCTCTAAAGTGTTGCCACGATACAGTGGTTGTCTCTCTATTAAAGCCCTGATTACGTGGGTTGTATTGCAATGATTTTACTTTTCCATCCCTACCAGAGTAAGCCCCCAGCCCAGGGACCAGGTCAGCACTCAGGAAATACAGACTGAATGAGTGAATAAACGAATGAACAAATTAACGGACAAATAGGCCTAATTTTTCTTGTCCTCCTTTGCCTGGATGCTAAAGTGGCAGGGTGCGAGACTTCGTAAGTGACCCCAGCCTCTTAAACAAACCTACTCTTTTTTTTTGTTTTTTGTTTGTTTGTTTGTTTGTTTGTTTTTGCGGTATGCGGGCCTCTCACTGTTGTGGCCTCTCCCGTTGCGGAGTACAGGCTCTGGACGCGCAGGCCCAGCGGCCATGGCTCACGGGCCTAGTGGCTCTGCTGCACGTGGGATCCTCCCGGACCGGGGCACGAACCCGTGTCCCCTGCATCGGCAGGCGGACTCTCAACCCCTGCGCCACCAGGGAAGCCCAACAAACCTACTCTTATCTGCATATGCCAACACCCAACTCTGAAATGGTAAACTCACACTCCCAAATGACTCTGTCATTAAGAGTTCTGTAACTTTGCTCACAAGATAAGCAAAATCACCCCAGGATCTTTTGGGTTTCCATGAGCCTAGTCAAAGGCTACTCTAGATTTGTTCCAAGATCTCTTGCATCTGTTGATGGACATTTACATTGTTTCCATGTCTTGGCTATAAAGAAGATGTGGTACACATGTACAATGGAATAGTACTCAGCCATAAAGAAGAATGAAATAATGCCATTTGCAGCAACATGGATGCAAGTAGAGATTATCATACTAAGTGAAGTAAGTCAGAAAGACAAATACCATATGATATCACTTATATGTGGGATCTAAAATATGACACAAATGAACTTATCTACAAGGAAGAAATAGACTCAGCATAGAGAACAGACTTATGGTTGCCAAGGGGCGGGGAGGATAGGGAAGGGATGGAGTGGGAGTTTGGGGTTAGCAGACGCAAACTATTACATGTAAGATGGATAAACAACAAGGTCCTACTGTATAGTACAGGGAACCATATTCAATGTCCTGGGGTAAACCATAATGGAAAAGAATATAAAAAAGAATATATATATATATGTATGTATAAATGGGTCACTTTGCTCTACATCAGAAATT
Source organism: Physeter macrocephalus (assembly GCF_002837175.3). Classification (NCBI taxonomy): domain Eukaryota; kingdom Metazoa; phylum Chordata; class Mammalia; order Artiodactyla; family Physeteridae; genus Physeter; species Physeter macrocephalus. Next base: position 5,570,154 of record NC_041215.1, read on the forward strand.
AACACAACTTTGTTAATCAACTATACTTCAATTTAAAAAAAAGACCTTGCAGATCTTGTAACAGAGGTGGGAAATTGTCTTTGCCACTGGATTGACTGCTCCATGAAAGTTGGAGCTGCATCTGCCTTTAGTTGTTGCCTATTTGTTGCTCTAGGTTCTACCCCAGAGCCTGGCACACAGAGTATCCCTTTCTTTTGCATAAGCTTAGACTCTGTTGAGCTGGCTTGGGGTCATGGATGGGGCAGGGGCATAAGATGAGGGCTGAATATGGGGTCTTATTCATAAGCATAAGGTCTCACATCTCTAACTCTTGCTTCAGCTAGAGAATTTCCATTTTTATCTGTATAACATATCAGGCATCCTAATGAGTCTTTTTGAGAAAAGAGCTGTGCTACCAAATAAGTTTGACAATCAGTCACCAGACTAGATAATGCCTCCGCTCCCTTCCAGCTCTGACAGTCAGCAAATTAACACCTGGTCCCATTAGGAGAGGCGGAGGATCCCCGAGGACAGGTTCATGGCAATTTATTACTTGTATTCTCTTGTGATATTCATTTCCAACTCTCAAGTTATTCCAAATAAATGACAAAAACTAAGTGCATTTGATTTTCAATCACTTCTTGGGTGTCTAAACTTGGAATCTGTGTGCTTGGAGTAGAGACATCTCCAAAGAGATTCTGTTTGGCTCATGGCAGCAGTGGGAGCAGCAGTTAACAGTCAGCAAAGCTTGCAGTTCATAGCCAGTGCCATATAATTTTTGCCTTCTCTAGCACTAGCGTTCAGGCAATAAAAAAAAAAATCTCTGTCCATCTTTTTCTGTGATGCGGTAGAAAAAAAAAAAGTTATATGCCTTGGAAATTGGTGCAGCCGCTATGGAGAACAGTATGGAGTTCTTTAAAAAACGAAAAATAGAGTTAACATACAAGCCTGCAATCCCACTCCTGGGTTTATATCCAGAGAAAACTCTAATTTGAAAAGATACATGCACCCCTATGTTCATAGCAGCACTGTTCACAATAGCCAAGACGTGGAAGCAGCCTAAATGGCCATTGACGGATGAATTGATGAAGGAGATGTGGTACATATATACGACGGAATATTACTCAGCCATAATAAAGAATGAAATAATGCCATTTGCAACAACATGGATGGACCTAGAGATGATCATACTAAGTGAAGTAGGTCAGACAAAGACAAATATAATATGATATCACTTATATGTGGAATCTAAAAATATGATACAAATGAACTTATTTACAAAACAGAAATAGACTCACAGAAATAGAAAACAAACTTATGGTTACCAAAGGGGAAAATGGAGGGAGGGGTAAATTTGGAATTTGGGATTAACAGATACACAATACTGCATATAAAATAGATAAGCAACAAGGACCTACTGTATAGCATAGGGAACTATATTCAATGTCTTGTGATAACCTATAATAGAAAAGAATCTGAAAAATAATATATGTATAACAGAATCACGTTGCTGTACATCTGAAACTTTGTAAGTCAACTATACTTCAATTTGAAAAATTATATTCCTATCATTGACATTATAATTCTTCTAAGGGAGGGAACTGCCTTTGTTTGGGAGCAACACCATCATAAGTTGATTGTGGGAAGAAGTCAGAATGTTAGCTGGTTCGAAGTTCTAAAGGCATGTGTGTGTCTGTGTGTGTGTGTGTGTGTCTGTGTGTGTGTTGGTGTGGGAAGGGAAGAAAGTTGTTATACATAAGACAAGGAAAGAATTTGTTGCTCCAGTGGGGGAGGTGGAGGGACAAGAGAAGAAAGAAATGGGAAAGAACAGTCCAAGTCAATCACATTGAGGACACCAGGGACTCACTGAGTCCCTGGTCAGTGGTCAAGGAAAGACCCCCACAGAATAAAGTGGTCAAAGGACATTTTAAGAGCTGTGAAATCTACTGTTGCATTTAAAGTTGTTTGCACTTTTATAATATAAACATTTCCTCTGCACTCTCTCCCTGCTCCATAAACAAACAGAATTTTTCATAAATTCTATTGTTTCACAATTCTTGGAAAAGTCTGTGAAAAGTCAAAAAAAAGTCTGTACTTTTTGTTTGTTTGTTTTGTTTTTTTTGGAGAAATTCAAAAGTTTTCGCTTCGAAGTGCCAAATGGAGACAGCACCCAAAGAGAAAAACCCAAGGAAATGAATGCCCAGGAGGTGAAGGGGGTGATAATGTAAGCCCCTGGAGACAAAACTTTGGACTTCTACAGGCCCTGGGAGGGGAGAAATTGGAATAAAATTGATCTGGCTTTTAGGGGGAGCAAGACCTAGCTGACTTCTAGGTTGCCTGTCCTCAAAACATTTTATTATGCACACATAGTCTAGGAATTTCCCTTCGATTGTAAACTTATCTGGTGTGCCTGATGTGGGTCTGATAAAGATAGGAGGGAATCTCCTACTAATGCCTCAAGACGGAACTTGCTTATTCTGGACAGTGATGCCCTCAGACCCAGGCAAGAGGTGCCCTGCTCTGCGCCCTGCACTTCAGAGGATGCGACATGTCAAAATCACACGCAAAAATGCATTAACTAAATATCACCCAGTGTTTTAGTATCTGTGGACTGGGCACACAGCACAATCCATGCCCCTAAACAGCCATTTCTCTGCTAACGCCGTTCAGGCCCCTGGAAAATGCTTCCACATCTTCTGTTTTCTGTCCTTGAAACAGAATGCAGGCACATTCAAATGCTGGGAAGATTTGCATGCTGTACCATGATCAACATTGGAGTGATGCTGCTTCAGAGAGCAGAGTGTGTGAACCATGGGGGGGCTTGGGTAAGAGAAAACACAAGTTCATCAACTCGCTCAATCTTTCTCCTCAGATAGTATGAATGGATGGTTTTACAAAATGCCAGGTTTCCCATTTTATGACCTGTCTTCACTTTCCAAATCAGGGTTCTAAACAAACTCATGAGTTGACATTGAGTTTGCATCAGCTGCACTTGGAGCCTGAGAACTTTGCAATATTAAGCAATGGATTTGACACTCTAATTTGTACAGATAGAGGTCTAGGTGTAACATGCATGAAACCTGCTACTGACTCTTTATTTTAGCAGTTGGATGGACATTGAAATGTTTTTGAAAAATGTTTAAGATGTGACAATGTTTAGAATATTTAAAATGTCTGCCTTTTATGGAAGGAAATTCTGACACATGATGAAGCTTGACATTACAGTAACTGAAACATCAGTCACAAAGGGACCAATACTGTATGGTTCCACTTATATGAGTTCCCTAGAATAGTCGAATTCACGGAGACAGAAAGTAGAGTAGTAGTGGTTGCCAGGGGCTGGGGGGAAGGGGGGATGGGGAGTTGTTTAATGGGGACAGAGTTTCTGTTTTGCAAGATGAAGGAAATTATGGGGATTGATGGTGGTAATTGTTACACAATATGAATGTACTTAATACCACTGAACAGGGTAAGTTTTATATTATGCGTGTATTATCACAACTTTTAAAACTTGTATACACAACATTGTAAATCAACTACACTTCAATAAAATTAAAAAACAATTTTAAACTTGCATAAACTTACAAATAAATAAATCATATTTTTAATCTGCTTTAAAAATAATTTCTCTCTGTTTGATATTTATCAATTATAATTTATAGTTTTCCTTTTAACTTGAATAGATAACTTTGACTTTTTTAGAGGAAAATTTATTTCAGAAAATATATATAGAGAGAGAAAAATAATTTTTATTGCTTAATTTGTTCCATTTGCTTTACATTTCAGATCAAATATATACACTTTTTGTATATTTTGAATAGAAATATGTTTACTTAATAGGCGATTAGCTTGATTAATTATTTTTAAACCTTCAGACACAAGATAAGGTGTGCTCAATTTTCCTCAAAAGCAGGACCTTCTGCTGGTGATGATGGGTCCTCCCTGAGTGCCCTGCTGCTTCCCAAGCACCTTGGCTTTCTTGCTGTTCACACTGCCCAGGAAACCCTTCTGTTCATTCTCTGCCTCCTGAATGCCTAACTATACCTCAAAGCCCAGCTCCAATATCACCTCTTCTGGGAAGCCCTCAGTCATGTCAGGCAGAATAAATGTGCCCCTGTCCATTCCCTGCATTGTTACACCCACCCCTCACTGACTACACACTTTCTGTAACCCATCAGGACCCTATGGGGCCTTCCCAGGGCAGACCCTTCCCCCATATCCTCTGCTTTAGCTCCTCTCTGAAGTACCTAGATAATAGTATCTAATGCACATTTCTTGAGTTGTTTTACAGACGTGAAAACCCCCCACCAAATGGAAGATGTTAACTACTTGATGACCATGAACACATAGCCCCCAGGCCTCCTGGAGCCTAAGGATTGATAATGTTCACCCCTGTGACACCACCCTCAACATCAACCAATTAGAGAATTGTGCACCAGCTGATCACATACCCTGCGATCCTCCTCCCTCCCCTGGCCTTCAAAAGGGCTTTGCTGAAACCCTTTGGGGAGTCTGGGGGTTTGGGGGCATGAACCACGCTTGCACATCCCTGCAATAAACCTTTTTCTGCTCCAAACTCCAAAGTTTCAGTTTGTTTGGCCTCACTGTGCATTGGGCACACAAATTTGAGTTCGGTAACAATTTCACTGCATTGCTGTTATTTGTTTTCCTCACATCCCTTTCCTGCTCCAGGCTATAAGCTCCTTCAAGTCTGATACCGTGCTTTATTCATCTTTACTTCCCAGTTTCTAGCCCAGTGAAGACGATCACAACTGGCTGTTGGATAAATTTGTTTTCTTGATGAGGCAAAGTCATCATTTTAAATATAAGGAGCTACTGAGCTGAATAGAGCTTAGCACTAAAAGTTCTCTCTAGACTTTGCTTTTTGGGGTAAAGCATCCTCAGGCTGCCATTTGTCACTGCTATCTGCTTGGGCTCGACACCTCTCATCGTCTTTCTGATTTGCTGCTGGACAAAACGAAGAACAAGCAATTTGTACGTAAGGAGGAAATGACGGTTCATCTCTGAAGATGGTGCTTGGACTTTAGAGCATGAACTTTGTGACAGCTGGTCCAGCTGCATGCAAGACTCTATTCCTTACTCCAGCTGTATAAAGATGCCAGATCAACAGGGTAATCTTATATCCTTGTTTGCCTGGCACAGCCCAGGTTTACACCTATTGTCCTGACATAATTATTCATATTACCTGCTTATCACTCTCAATGTGTCCTGGTTTCACAAGGAGTCAACTACAGTGAGTAATCTTTGATGATGTTACATTGCCTTCCTTACTGCATGTCGCCATCATTTTTTAAAAAAAGGGAGAAATGGAAAATATGTTCTAACCTTCTAAATTCTGAATGGTGACTGGGTCTTTCTCACTCTCTCAGATCAATCCATGTTCATCACCCCAAGAAACCTGAGTCGGGGGAGCTTCCTAATAACCCCACCCCCTCCCCAGCTTGACTCACCTCCCTCCACCTCCCCCTGCACACCCATAAATGTGTGTGAAACTCAGGAAATTATATTCTTAGAAGTTATTGGAATGTAAACGGTTGAAGGGCAAATAGCATCCTGTTCACCTTTGCCAAAGATAATATGGGATGGAATAAATTTGGGTGTGGAAAACAATCTCAGTTTGTAACCTGGGTGGACACATGGTTGTCAGGAATCTTTGATGGCACAACCAGTCAGTTACACAAAATATATTCTCCAGCACTAGTTCAGGGAATACAACATGAAACGTAGCCTCCTTGGAGCCCCCCTGGATGGATCCTTTCCACGGGGCCCTTTGGTCGTGTCAGGGATCCACTGTGGTCTGAATGATACTAAACTTTTAGATTCATTTATCCCTTTAAGGAATGAGGAAGAGGGAACTCAGAGGAAAATATCAATTCATACTGTATCTTTACAAGACAAAAAAAAAAAAACCTGAAAGAGAAGAAAGAGGGAGTGATAATGACTCTCTGCCCTCAGGTCCTGACGGAGTGGTGAGTCTCTCAGACACTTTAAGCAGGCGCCATGGATTGTGTAAGCGCTGACCGGCTGGCGGCCTGCCTAGTTCACAAGACAGTGATGTCTGATGGTTTTGGCAAGGGAGGCGGGGTGGAAAGGTGCCTGGGATCTAGGACATGAAGAACAGGGGAAGGGAGGGGACCATGAGAATCCTGAAAATGAAGCATACAAGGGGCATAGATATCTTGATGCCAATGACATCCCTTTATTCCATGCACTGGGGACACCACCCCACTTTGTGCTGGGGCATTGAAGTGAGGGCTGCACCCCATAAAGGATGAACCCACATCGCTCCTTACTCACGACCCTCATTCCCCGGCCCTGGTCTTCATTCCCCGTGTATGGAGAACGATAAAATGTCCCCTCCTGACTTCCTGTCGGGGTGGCTATCTCTACCTCCCACAGCTCAGCCTCCTGCTCGGGAATTTTGAAGATTTCTGTTTGTTGCAGAATGGGAGCAGACAGAGGCAAAAAATGGGAACAGGATCTAACACCAAGTTCCCACTTCCTGTGTCTCAGACCCTGCCTTGGGTTCAGCCACACGTTTTTCTTAGGGAATCCCTGTCACAAGCGGAAGTACTTCCTTTCCTGTTGTACACAGAAAGCCAGAAGCTCAGAGAACGTGAAAAGGCTAGTCCAGCTTTGCCTGTGAGTGGAAGAGCCCTGATTTGAACCCAGAGATTTCTGGTTCTTTCCAAAGGGCTTGGCAGCTGTGTGACCACAGGTGCACAGAACATCCTCCACCAATGACCCACTGTCCCCTCCCCCACCCCACTGCCCCATTCGCCACCTGTTAATTTCTAAATTACCCTGCGAGGTCCAGTGTAGATGTCCTCTTTACCTGAGATGTCCCAATCTCAAGGTCGCTAGTATTTCCTATTTCCCCAGCCCTGTATGGATCTTTTGTAAAGTATATTACTTTTTTTCTAATTGCTAAGAGAAGCACTTTCCCTATTTTATCTTCTCTGATATCAGAAAATGAATATATAATATAGTAATATATTTTCCATAAAATTTTTCATTAAAAGTTCCTATTAAGTTCATGGGTCAGAGAATGGAACACAAACAGCCATTCATCCTGGCTGGTGTGAGAATTAGACCTTCATCCGTCTCCCTCCCCACAGGTTGAGTTTCTTGGCAATGCGCCGTGTTTGGCCATCTTTGTGTCCCAATGCCAGCCCAGGGCCTCTTAGTAATTGCACTTAGTAAAAATGCTTTTATGTGCCACTAAGAGAAAAGTCTTATTTAATCCTTGGATAAATCCTGTGAAATATCCATTATTATCCTGCTTTGCAGGTGAAGAAACTGACTCACCTGAAAGTTAGGGATCCTGTGAAGGGGAGAGACTGAATTTGGACGCACACGTGTCCAATGTCTCAATTCCACTCTCTCCTCTTCAGGCTGTTGGATAGAACGCCACTAGATTATGGGAAATACATGTTCACATAAATGAGTTAAATACCAACATAAACGATTTCTCTCTAGGGTGCAATGTGCTATTAACTTGTATTCTTTACCTGCGTGTCCCTGAAGGTCATAACATCCATCTCACAGAAGGTGAGCTGTATTGCCTTATTGACTGATTGACTGATTGATTGATTGATTCATTCATTCATTCATTCATTCAGCAAGCCAGCAAGCAAGCACATGCTGGTCTCATCTCTACTGTGTACAAAGTCCTGCAAGTTTGTAATGATGGACCTGATGTGGTCCATGCCACAAGAAAACTAAAGCTTAGAACTGAATTCGATTTGATTGCAGGTATCTATTGAGCATCTACTCTGCATAGGAAACTGCACTAGGATTTGGGGAAAGGAAGATGAACAGCCATGGTTCTTCCTTTTGGAACTCATTAGAGTTGCATGCAAAACACCATTACATCCAGACCCTGTGAATTCTTTCCACTGAGCTCCCAGTTAGCCCAGGTTTACAACCAGGACAGCAGGCTATTTCATAGCTTCTACACAGTTACTTCAAGTCTCGCCTTCCATCTTCTCTTCCGGGGCCCTCAGGAGCAAACCTGTAGACACTTCATCTGTTTCTTCCCAGTATCATAGTAATGATAATAATTTAGGCCCTTTATTACATTTTTGAATCCTTACCATGACCCTAGGAGGATCATTACTCTCAATTATACAGATGAGGAAATGGAGGTCTTGAGAGGTTAAGTCATTTTCCCCAGGTCACACGGCTAGGAGGTGAGGGAGCCGATTTGAACTTGGGCAGTCTGGGTATATTGACTCTGGCGAGCAAATGTTACATTATATGCAAAGGGGGAGAGATGATAACACTCCAAGTAACTGTAAACAACTATCCAAGGCATACTAGAGCCCTATGTGGGCTTCAAAGTTGACTTCTTGGCCTTGTTTACGTATTAAACCGTCTTTACAGGGGACGTTGATTTTACAAATACAAGCCTAGTGTCAGTTGGTTGCAGCCAAAATGAAGAGAGAATTAAAGCCTTGATCTGCCAAATTCTGACCAAAAGATTGGCTACTGGGGGGCAGAGGGGAAGAATTTCCTCTACCCTGCTTCCTCCCCCCAACCTTGCCTTGGCTCAGCCTGGGACCAGGCCTTTGGGGCAAATGTGCAACTTCATTTAGAATTGATGGTTCCTTGGTTGGCAACTGGGCCAGGTGCTGCTTCATATGATATATGTAGATATATATAAATTTCCTGGTATTCTTTGGCACCAGGCCATTTCATTAAGGAGACTTTGCCACACTTTCAAATGATCCAATAAGGCCTGTGTAATGGGTCAGTCATTTGTGCTGGCTGGTTAGAATGCCAGTGCTTCATGTCTAATCCTTGAGACCAGAGCCAGGTGGAGTAGAACAGGTATTTCAAGCTTCTTTTCTCAAGACAGCGAAAAGGAACATAACAATGCACAATATCAGGTCCCTGCAGAGGGGAGCCAGACACCTGTCCAGCAAAGCAATAAATGAATGAATGAACGAACAAATGAAATATGTAGTTCTGGATGGACCTAGAGTCTGTCATACAGAGTGAAGTAAGTCAGAAAGAGAAAAACAAATGCCGTATGCTAACACATATATATGGAATTTAAGAAAAAAAAAAAGGTCATG